>NC_057810.1:13615480-13625275 GCF_018294505.1 Triticum aestivum
GTTTTGATAATGGGACCTTTAGTACCGGTTCGTGCCATGAACCGGTACTAATGCCTCAAACTCCATTAGTACCGTTTGGTGGCTCGAACCGGGACTCAAGGTCTAACCTTTAGTACCGGTTGGTGCCATGAACCGGTACTAATGGGCATCGCACCCTTTAGTCCCGGTTCGTGGCACCAACCGGGACTAAAGGTCCCATTTAAACCGGGACTAATGCCTGTACGGTGCCCTAGCCGCTTGAACCGGGACTAATGCCTGTACGGTGCCCTAGCCGTTTGAATCGGGACTAATGCTCACATTAGTCCCGGTTCGTAATGCAACCGGGACTATTGCTCCTATCCGGCTGTGACGAAAGCCCTATTTTCTACTAGTGTTGGGAGCTGTGTGTGAACATGCATTTCGATCGTGAGGATATAACTACTGCTTTGGGACCCACGGTCGAGGTTGAATATTGATAGTGTCAGGGTCGACATAAACAAAAAATGTTAGTGTCCATGGCACAAACAAAATCACATGACACCAAAGCTTTATAATACATGTCCGTAGTACAGGGAAGACTAGGACAGACCATGTCCAGATCCACTGTATGCGCCATGCAGGTTAGTATGTGCAACCAGAACCGTGTCAGATGGGGTTGGGACTTGGGAGACGTGTGTGAAAATGAATTTCCATTGTAAGGATTATACTTTCTAGTTCTTACGCCTTTGGTACCATTTCGATCATTAAGATTTTTGTTTCCTGTGGTTGGTAGAAGACTATTTGAGGACTGAAATTAAGCTCTAGATCATCCATTGGGATTTTGCCCCGGGGCTTAAGGTGGAGCAGAAGGTACGTGACAAGTTTAGATCTACGGTGCATTCTGAAAGTTCTTTCGGAACCAAGGAATTCTTCTTGGTTATTTCTTTCTCTTCGGCCTCCTTTCCTCTCTCTGTAGAGGCTGTTGGAGTGGTTTTACAGTGTTGTATTGGAGGTTTGGCCAAAGGTTTCAATGTAAAAAAATTGGGTGATCGATCCTTTCGTTTCTCGGTGGCTTCTAATCGTGTTGGACATTTCATCTATGGTTTGAAGGATCGTGTCTGGCCAAATTTTTTGTGTCATTTCCGTTTGTTCAAAACTTCTGTGGACTATGCATGGGATGGATCTGAATGGCATCTTGATGATGTGATTCCAGAGGTTTCTGCTCGATCACCTATGGCTATCAGAAGTCCTTTAGGGTTTCTTCGTAACAGTGCGCAAGGAGATACCTCATCTAGAATGGAATTAGCCAAATTCAATCTTTTGCCTCCGGATTTCAGAATGGCGTATTTGCGTGGTCAAGATTTGAATAACCAAAATTTGAGGCCAGCTCAATCTTCTAATGAAGCCCTCGTTTCGGATGACTCCTCCGATAATATGGTTTTGGGGAGCCTTCATGTTTGTATCAATCGGGACAATCTTCAGGTTACTGGTAAACGTTTCTCTGGCGTACCTTTATGAATTTATCTTGGGAGTTAATCGCAGATGCAAAGCTTGAGGAAATTCTTGATTTAAGGCAAGCTGGTTATTCGTCTGATACTATTCAATCGGTACTTGGTATTTCTTCTCTGCCTACTAAGGAATTTATATTCAACAAGCTTCATATTTGTTTGTTATGTGAGAGACGTGGTCATGTCGCAGTGCATTGTGATAATGTGAATCTGCCCAATAAGCAGCCCCCTAAGAAAAATGATGAGACAACACACATGGCGAATTCAGTTCGGTGCACAAAATGCAGGACCTTGGGTCATGTTTCTTCCATGTGCTCTATTGATAATAGATGTTGCAATATTTGTGGTGTCAGAGGGCATGTCCATTGGAATTGCTGGTCTCGTGCAAGTTCGTGTAACCGTGTTGTTTGGAGAAGGAAAGACCGGGATTCGGGGAAGTTCAGTACCTCTCAGATATTTGTCAGGAAGAAAAAGATTTGGCGTAGAAAATCTGGGAATCCGGCGCAACAGAATAAGGATAAGAGGCAAATTTGGATTGTCAAGCGAAAGGGGGGAGGGCAGATTCTTCTGTTAGACATATCGAAAATACCCCGGACGTTTCGCATCCTCTCCAACCTATCAACAACGTCCTGATTCCCGAGGCCACGGTTTCTGCTCTGTTTCGCCCGCCACCTTGCACCCCTGCGTCCTCCTCCACCCCTCTCCTCGAACTCTCCCCCACCAGAAACCTTGAAGCTCCAATGGCGAACCTGCCAGTGCTGCCCTACCAGTTTGTGTCGGGGGAGATGGATATTCATCACGGTCCGGAGGGAAGGCTTCAGCGCAACATGGTCATTGTGGATGATCCGCCGCTGGATCACTCGCAACATGCTCTTGTGATGGTGGTGCCGCCCCCTGGAGATATGCAAAGAGAAGTTGTTCTGGCTGAGGTCCGTCGAGTTCTTCGAGATGATCATGGTGCGCCTACTGTGGAGGGTGAGATCTATCCTTTCTGCGTGGGTTTAATCCGTTTTAATGACAGTCTTATTAGAGATACGATGATTAGTAGAGGGGAGCAACCTTTAGATGAGCATTCAAGCTTCTATCTGCTGCGTCACGATGAAGGGCCGAATATGCGTACACCTATCATTGAAAGAGATGCTTGGGTCATGTTGCTTGGTTTTCCCCTAAACTATCAAACAGAGCACTACATCATTAAGGCAGTGTCATGTTTTGGAAGGTGTATGTACTAGCACCGACCTGGGCACCATAAGTCGCGCGTGTTAGTTCGTGTTATGATCAATGAGCTTGCTCTAGTGCCTTTCAGTCTTGTGATCAAGAGATTTACTGACATTAGTGGGCTAGGCACATCTTGGATTGTCCCTGTTTATGTGCTAAATGGCAGGAATCCCAGTCAGGGGCTTGAGGGGAATGAGGAAGCACCACCACCTTTGGGTGCTTCACCACATCCTGGACATCTCCCGTTTCTAAATGCTATGCAACAACAGCAGCATGATGCACAAGTTTGGCAGCTCCAGAATGCGGCCAATGCTTGGGAGGCTGCTCCACAACCCCCTCCACCTCAGCAGGGCTGGGGTGAATGGCCAGTGCTTCCCCCTGTTCCACCTATGTATCAAGGTTTTAGCTACAGAAACTACACTGGTTATGAGGGACCTTCTATGATGGATGGGATTCAGACTGCTGATTCTGGTTTTGATGATGGGTTACGCCTTTGGAATGAACATGTTGCAATGATTGAAGATGTGGCTCACCAGTTTGTTCAGGGTAGCCCTACTGGTACTCTTTCTTTTCAGCAGGTAAATGTTCATCAAGTGGTTGTGGAAGTTCCTGGAGAAGAGGAGAACTGGCTTTCCTTCATGATCTGCTTTTATAGTACTGTGTTCACCCCACGACTCTGTTGGGAACCTGAGGGCGACAACGAGATTTGGTTCAAGTTTGCGGAGGGCTTTCAGTCTGCTTTAGTGGATCTTGTGGGTAAGGCATGTTTCTCTTACTTCCCCTTTTCACCCTTTCCTCCGGGAACAAATGTTATCTGTTTTCCTCATGAGGCTTGGTCGATCTGCTGTGAATTTGTGGATGTTCAAATGCATAGAGCTTGTCAACTGATTGGTGCTGAGCCCATGGTTGTGGATGAATTTATCGGCCCTCTGACTGATGCACAACCTGAGGTGATGGATATAGATGGGACCATGAACAAGAGAAAGAGAAGAATGACTGCACCTCTTGACATTTCTGAAGTGAGACGCAGTGTACGCGCTACTAGATACCAGGGTTTTAAACCTCCCTCTTTGGCAGATAATAAACGCAAACCCTCACATGTCAAACCTCGGAGGAATCCGAATGTGCTGGAGATGCAGAATGGCACGATCACTGCTGAAACTTCGGCTTCTTCTCATGTCCCTCCCCCCACTACCATTGAAACTCTGCAATATTTGGGAACAACTCAATGTGCCATTCCACTGACAGAGCTCACCAAGGAGAAGCTTCTGGTGCCTCTCAAAGGACAGGGGAAGGATGAGGCCTAGGCCTTTTTATTTCTATCTATTCTCCTAAGTTGTGCAATTTCTTAGAACTCTCCTAAACTTTTTTATTTACATTCCCGTTTAGTGTGGTGAACTTAAATGGCTACTGTTATGTGGAATATTTTGTGCTGGAATATTCACGATCTAAATGCTAGCTCCAAATGTGATGCACTTCGTAACAAGATTGATGAATCCAACTGCTCGATTGTATGCTTACAGGAAACTAAGAAGATTGACTTTGATCATTCTTTTATTAGGAAATGCTGCCCAAGACGTTTTGATAAGTTTGAATTTTTTCCATCTGACGGTGCCTCGGGTGGTTTAGTTATTATTTGGTGCAGCAGCCAATTTTTGGGACAAATAATCCATCATTTCTCATTTGCAATAACTATGAAAATGACCTCGGTTCAAACAAATGAAAGTTGGTTCCTCTCTAATATTTATGGGCCGTGCGATGGACCGGAGAGGGTAATGTTCACTGATTGGTTGGACAGCCTAAATTTTGAACCTGATGATCTTTGGCTACTCATGGGTGATTTCAACTTCATGCGCTCTCTGGAAAACAGAAACCTCCCAGGTGGAAATGTGGAAGATGTGATTAAGTTTAATGAGATTATCAGTCATCTTGGTTTGTTGGAAATCCCTATTAAGGGGAGGAGGTACACTTGGAGTAACATGCAGGAAACTCCTTTACTCGAGCAATTAGATTGTTTTTTTTCCTCTCCTGAATGGCTTTTGAAATTCCCCAATACAATGGCTAAACCTCTTGCCCGTCCAATCTCTGATCATGTGCCTTGTATTCTCTCTGTCGAAACATCGATCCCAAGATCTAAACTTTTCAGGTTTGAGAATTTTTGGCCCTCGCACCCTGGTTTTTTAGAGGTGGTGGAATCTTCATGGAATGCTCCCATAAAGGCCTCCTCCAGTGCTACTAGAATATCTGCAAAATTAAAGAGGTTGAGGTATGCCTTAAAAAATGGAGCAAATCGATCTCAAAACTTAAATTGTTAATTGAAAACTGCAATAGAATTTTGTTGCAAATTGACAACCTTGAGGATCTGAGACAGCTTTATATACCTGAAGCCAATTTTCGAAAAATTCTTAAAGCACATCTGTTACGATTGCTTAAATATCAAAGCGAGTACTGGAAAAAACGCTGCACATTTCGATGGGCTGTCGAAGGTGAAGAAAATACTAAATATTTTCAAGCACGTGCAACTGAAAGACTACGGAGAAATGCAATCACCATTCTGGTTTTACCTGATGGACGATTGATAGAAAATCATGAGGAAAAAGCTGCAGCATTTTACGATTGCTTTAAGAGGAGAATGGGAGTGTCTTCTCAACCTGTCTATGATTTTGAGCTTGCAGACTTAGTCCAAAAATGTCAGGGATTGGAAGAACTTTCTATTCCATTCTCGAAAGAAGAAATTGATAATGTGATCAAAATCATTCCGGCTGATCGTGCACCAGGGCCAGACGGTTTCAATGGGCTCTTCCTCAAAGTATGTTGGGATATAATAAAAGAAGATTTTTACACCCTTTGTGAGGACTTCTGGCAAGGGACAATAAATGTGCAATGCTTGAACACGTCATTAATCACTCTCATACCAAAGAAGCTAACGCCTGAGTCTGTCAATGATTACCGACAAATCTCCTTGTTAAACTGTGTGCTCAAAGTTATAACAAAGATTCTCTCTGAGAGGCTTCAACGGTGGATTTTAAAGGCTGTTCATCGTAACCAGTATGGTTTCATTAAAACTAGGACTATTCAGGATTGCCTCGGATGGGCCTTCGAATATTTACACCAATGCAAACACTCTGGCAAGGAAATTGTAATTCTAAAACTTGATTTCGAGAAGGCATTTGACACGATGGAACACTCTTTCATTTTGAAAATGTTGGAATGCAAGGGTTTTGATGATAGGTGGTGCATGTGGATTAAGATGTTGCTGCAGTCTGGATCGTCTTCAATTCTTCTGAATGGTATACCTGGTACAGAATTCCAATGTAAGCGGGGGGTGAGACAGGGGGACCCAATTTCACCACTACTGTTTGTGCTTGCGGCAGATTTATTACAGTCTTTAATTAATAAAGCATGGATGGATGGTTTGATTTCATTACCAATTAACTAGCCTGCTTCCGAAGATTTTCCAGTCATTCAATATGCGGACGATACATTAATCATTCTCCCTGCATGTCAACAAGAGCTTCATACAATCAAAGGCATTCTTGATTCTTATGCCCGGGCAACTGGCCTAAAAATTAATTATACTAAGACTCAATTAATGCCAATCAATGTAAATGCTCAAAAGACTATGAATCTAGCCAATGCTCTTGGATGTCAAGTGGGGTAAATGCCTTTTACCTATCTAGGTTTGCCTCTGGGCACAACAAGAGCCACTGTTAGAGAGTTGATGCCTTTGGTCGACAGAATTGAGAGGAGGTTGACTGGATCAGCTATCTGGCTATCCTACGGGGAGAGAGTACAATTGATTAACTCCGCGCTTTCGTCGCTTTTATCCTACGCTATGTGTGTTCTCAAACTCCCTCTCAAGTTGATTGAGATCTTTGACAGAGCAAGGAGGCACTGTCTGTGGAGGAAAGAAGTGGATAGGGATGCTAAAACTCACTCCTTGGCTGCCTGGGAAATGGTCTGTCGTCCAAAGAAAAAAGGGGGACTGGGAATTTTAAACCTGCAAATCCAAAACAAGGCTCTTCTGCTCAAGTACCTGCATAAGTTCATTCATAAGCAAGATGTCCCCTGGGTAATGTTAGTTTGGAATGCCCATTATGACGATACACCACCCCACTCGAAGCCACCTTGTGGCTCCTTTTGGTGGCGTGACGTATTCTCTCTTATGGATATTTACCGTGGGAATACAACATGTATACCGGCCGCGAGGGACACGGTTCTTCTTTGGAAAGATGTTTGGATAAACGAAATACCCTTGATGGAATCTCATGATCACCTTTTCTCTTTTGCTAAAGACGAAGACATATCGTTGGCACAGTACTATAACAACTATGATCACGCGGACAATTTTTTGCTCCCATTGTCAATGGAAGCCAGAACTGAGCTGGATAATCTATGAGAGATCATGGAAGGAATTAACCTGGAAGCTATGGGAACGGATGAGTGGATTCTTTGCTGGGGTGATGTGGATTTCAAACCACAGAAGTTTTACAAATACATGTTCAGAAATGTGTTGACTCCCACATACATCACATCCATTTGGAAGTCGAAGTGTATCATGAGACATAAGGTGTTTGTGTGGTTGATGTTGAATGACAGGGTCAACACAAGAGATCTGCTGCTAAGAAGACACTTTAATATTGGAGATGATCATGACTGCCCAATGTGCAATATGGGAGTTGTGGAAACCAATGCTCATCTATTTTATGAATGTCCTTTTGCCGCCAAATGCTGGGAGGTTGTGGGCATTGATTGGGACAATGATCCAGACATACAGCACAGATATGAGAGAGCTAGAGTGAGGTGGCGAGGACCTTTGTTCAAAGAGATAACTATATTAACTTCCTGGAATATTTGGAAGCAACGCAACATAGAGATCTTTGATGGAGAGGTGGCCACACATGGTGAGTGGTTGAGGAAGCTTAAGGAAGATTTTGTGATCCTGGGTATAGGATCAACCCACAAAATTTGAGTTTTTTAGAGGGATTTTCAAACTCTTTATCTCTGTGACCCCCCTGGTTTACATAGGCTAGTTTTAAACCTCCTGTATTCTTGTTTTAGCCTTGTAAATCAAACCTGTTCTGTAATGTTAACCCATGGTTAACATTATTTAAGTAATAAAAAAGAAAAGCAACGGTAGGAGGCTCTCCTGCTGTTTTCACTGGTAAAAAAAATATGATAAAAATTGATCAACATATTTTATTTGGGTTACAAATAACATGTATAAACTAATTAGTGGCACTTCTTGAGAAATTATCTTATCTCCATGCATTTGGATCGAGATGGAACAGACAAACAGAGTTGTGCACCTATTGAACAGGAATTCAGAGGGAAGATCAAGGTTGCCTCATGGTCATTGCCTCCTCTCCAAGAAAGATTCAGTGTGACACGGGAAATATTGTCACTGCCTCCTCATTTGACTCTAGTACGAACAAGCATTAATGAGACATAGAGTAGTAATTACCATAAATAGTTTGTACTATGTAAAGGTAGAGTTGACTACGTATGTAGATGCGTAATACACAGTAGATTGTACTCCCTCCATATAAAAAACAAGACTTCTTTTGACACGATGCCAGTGTCAAAAAACATCATATATTTTGATATAGAAGGAGTAATTAGAAAATGTGAATATCAATTATGCAATACAGTAAGAATGTCCATCTTTGCCATCGTCATATTGGCAATGAGAAAAGATCAAGCAGTGAATGAATCATCCCTTGGAGGAATATACATGTTGGAATGACAGAAAGATATAACAGTTTATGGAATACGCACATAGGTATATCTCTTGTTCTTCATATGCAAAGGATACCCTTTTTCGAAAAAAAATATCTGCAGAGGATACCGCCTGGGATCTGCCGACGCCATTGGACTGAAAGTGAGGAAACAATTAAGCATGCGTGAATTATCTAGAGGAATTAATGGAACGAGATGTAGGTTACTAGAATTGAAAACATACTTGGTCAATGTCATCTAAACTTGGCCATACTGTCTCCTCAGTCTCCTCTCCGACTTCTTTTTTTTTAGAAAAGGAGGATGACCCCCGACCTCTGCATCTGCGAGATGCATGCGGCCACTTTATTGATTATTCTCGAAGACCTTACAAAGTATTACAACAATATGCCTGAATCTGCCATCTTGGCAACATATGCCACTACTCCTATCCAAATGATGAAAGCTTGCTAGCTGGGCCACTACCCGGACCACTCATCTAAGCCTAACATCAAAATGATGAAGGGGTGCTAGCTGGGCCACTATCCAGACCACTCACCTAACCCTAACATCAAAAGCCGGAAGCCCCAGCCGAGCCACATACCAGGTCTGGGGTATAAACCGGCTCGACGCACTCGTGTGTCGTCGCCGCCATCTTCCACAGGTCCGTCTTTAGAGTAAATATTGAGGCTTCTACCTTGTCTGGCCACTCAGCCATCGACGTCACCACGACACCAGACATCTTCGTCCTCCTACGCGAGTCTATCGCCACACATCGGACGATGAATCTCCACTGCGCCACGCCGCCGAGTCCGGCAGGGCTGCCGAAGACCAAGCACCGTGGAAGAAGGACTCCGAAGCTGAGCACATAGGCGGCAGAGCGCCAACGCACCGCCACCAGACGAACTCCGACCACGCCACCAACCGCCGCCAAGCAATCAAAGCATCACATCCACCCCAAGCTCACCACGAACGACACCCCCAAGAGGGTGACGACGCCCGGAGCGCCGCTGTCCCTCGATCCGTCAAGGATTTGGGATTTCGCCTGGCATACGAGATGGGTGGAAGGAAGAGGGGAAGGAGGCGACCTGGACGGCGCCTACAAGAAGGGTACGGCGCCCTCGGCCGTCGCCGCCGTCATGGCCAGCACTGCTGGCCTGGGATTTCTCCGGCGCCACCTCCCACCTCCAGCGCCAAACAGGTACAACTCCGGAGACAAAGGCCGCCCAAAGCAGTTCCATCGGAGGCAGCCCTGGTTGAAGTAGACGGAGGCCTTCAGATCTGGATCGGGCGCCGCCGAGACGCCCGCACCACAGCCGCCACCCGTCGCGCCTCGCCGCCCCCGCGGGCGAGGAAGAACGGCCAGCACCAGCGAGCACCGGTCACCGCAGATCCG
>NC_057810.1:13625523-13635642 GCF_018294505.1 Triticum aestivum
CTGCCAGATCCTCGCCGCCACCTTCACCGGCGGCCGAGCCGCGAGCCGGCAGCCACCTCCGGTGGCGACGACGGAGAGGAGGGGTGGGGGAGAGGATCGGCAGCGGGCTAGGGTTACGCCGCCCGAATCGCCCCTGTGGGAGCGACGCGAGGGGCTGCCAAGCAATCTGAGTGTTGTTGAAAGTTCTGACTTCTATTATACGTGAATTATCTAGAGGAATCAATGGAACGAGATGTAGGTTAGTAGAATTGAAAACATACTTAGTCAGTGTCATCTAAACATGGCCATATTGTCTCCTCAGTCTCCGCTCTGACTCCTATTAACATAAACTAATGGTTGATCTGAACAATGAGACTAAAAAAAGAGAATGATTTAGGCAACTCCCAGAGCGCATCCGAAACCCACAGATAACTAGGATATGATGTTTGGCATTTCACCAGCTGCGCAACAAAATATTTCACCGCTAGATGAGAGTGGATAGCCCCCATCCATCATTAGTGCTACAGGCTTCACAAAAGCATCAATCGAATAGGGCACATATGGCAAGAGGGGCTTCAGGATGTTGTTTCTTCCCTTCACTTTCGTTGCTTTTATGCCGTCACTCGAAGGACTCCAGGTTTCCATCCTCGAGGTGCCTTAAATACTTCATTTACCAGTTGCTCAAAGAGTTTTACTCCTCACATCAGCACCTCGCTGTTTCCCTGGCTTATCTTCAGAATTGACCTAACCAATAGCAACCACACGAATCAAAACAGAAGGACCAAATGCCTTTATTTTTTCTCAAAACATGCATTAATGTATCTCCAAATCGTCCATATTATAGCAGCCAACCTCAGTTTAGTAAAGAAATTCTCTTGCTTCCTCAATCTAAGTATCCTGGAGCAAAATAAGTCATTAACCGTATCATGTACATTTTTCAGCTTGAAGGAAGAACGCAAAATGCTCCAGTTCAATTTAGCAACCGAGCAATTAAAAATAAGTGATCAATAGCAGCATCTCTGCTATAGAACAGAATTGACAGGTTTATCTCCCAGCCAAGTTCTGGTTAAATGTTTTTTGTTTTAAAAAACTAGCCATATAAAAAACTTTAATTTTCAGAGGAAACTTCACTTCAGAAAGAAATTTGAGCGCAGTTTCGGTACACGCCACCTCACAAAGCATATAAAAGGCAATTTAGACCTTTGACAAATTGTATTCATTTTCGTATGTACGATGGATCACCCTTTTTTTCGAGGGAACGGGAGAGCTTTGCATATTAATGTTTATATGGATACAAAACGGGTCTGGAGTGGATGGGTATCGATCACACAACCAGAGATTGATTAGCAGAGATCGATCTCACAACCTCGAGTGCTCGATTAGAAGTGCTGAACTTAAAAAACTTGCGAAACCAGCAACACCTAGACAAAAATTCACAAATAGCAAAATGAGTGAGTGGATCTAACACAAAAGCTCCCGCGACTGCATAACATCACTAGCCCAAAAAGATTATTTTCTTTTAAATTTCGTATGTGAATTTCTGTTTGACAAA
This sequence comes from Triticum aestivum, assembly GCF_018294505.1. Taxonomy (NCBI): domain Eukaryota; kingdom Viridiplantae; phylum Streptophyta; class Magnoliopsida; order Poales; family Poaceae; genus Triticum; species Triticum aestivum. The sequence continues at coordinate 13,627,055 of NC_057810.1, forward strand.
GTAAATATTTTTGAAACACGGACATTTTCAAAATTTGTGAACATATTTCTAAAAACTCAAACCTTTTGTGAACAATGTTTCAGAATCTCATAATTTGTTTTAAAAAAAGAGGAGCAAAATGAAAACAGGAAAAAAATTCAAAACTACAAAAAATATTTTGAAAATACGAACATTTTCTTAAAACAGGAACAAAGCTGAAAACACGGACATTCTCTGAAACTACAAACAAACTTTTCAAACGCGAACATTTTATGAATTCCTCAGAGCGTTTGTATTTTTATAAAATTTCTCATAATTTCAAAACATGATCATTTTTAAAAGATCAATCAAAAATTCGAACATGAACATTTTTTTAACATTTTATGAAAATCAGTATTAAACTTGGCATTTCAAGAAAAAAATGAACAAAAATTTGAAACAATATTTTCTTTAATTTTCTCGAATATTTTTTGTATTCATGTAGAAAAAATCACCATGTTCAATGTAAGGTTTCCAGGTAGGTTAAAAGGCTCCATCTGAGAGTATGTTTTTTCTCGACATCCGTTAAATGACCTTTTTTTGTCTTTGGCTTCTATGAACAATTTTCAAGGCACCATGCGAGGGGTTTTTGGTCTTCTACAATTTTTCATTTTGTAGAGTTTTCTCGGTCAAAAAGGGCGATAAAATGCTAGATGTCTCGCAACCTGGATACAGTGTCGAAAATCGTTCAAAAGTGGCATACGGTTTAATCAATCATTCAAACTTTTATATGAGTTTCAACATGTTTTATATTTCTTGTAGTTTTTGCGGTGAAAAATACCGATTAAGGATTGGACGTGTCGCAACTTGTATATGTTGTCAGAAATCATTCAAACCTGGCACTGATGCCTACCATGGACAATGCCCACCTTCCTGCAAAAGTTGGGGTCATTTGAACGATGTCAAGATAGACCATGTTCGGCAAAGGGTGCCCGATAGGCCAAAACGCTCCGTCTGAGAGCCTGTTGTTTCTTGGCATCCTTAAAATAAGTTCATAGATTTGAAAATAAGTTCAAAAATTTAAGAAAATGAAAAAGAAGAAGAAACAAAGGAAAAAAAGAATAAAATCAAAGAAAAAAGGACACACAAAAGCAAAAGAAAACAGACTGAGAGGATGAACAAAAAAAATGTAGAAGAAGTAATTAGACACAACAATTAAGTTGTCCTAGTTGGTTATAGTGGACGGAAGTAATAACAGAGGTCCATAGTTTGAATCCTAATTCATTCACCAATTTTTTAAGGTTAAGAAAACAAAATAAAAATGGGCCAGACCTTAGACGGAGGGGTGTGCGTGCCAGTTTGTGTGACGCTACTCCCTGTACAGCAGGAGTGCCTAGTCACCACTTTCTGCGCTAGTTAGCGGACGTAGCTCTTGCACGTCACCTTTTATGGGCCAGCCCAAATACACAAGCGATCAGTTGTCGCTCGTCAAGCGCATACACCTGATCACTTCTTTATGGTTTGACCAAACAAAGTTCTTCACGGTTGACCGGGACGAATGGTTGACCAGTCATGTTTGTCCATTGACCATTGACTTCGAAAAACGGTTCATCTTTTTGGAAAAGTTCATGGATTTGAAAAATTAGCGGATTTGGAAAATGTTCCCATACTAAAATACCATGAATTTAAAAAAATTACGGATTTTGATAAAAAGTTCAAGGATTTGAACAAAAAATCATCAATTTTTGAATTTTTTTATCAATTTTGACAAAAGTACATCCATTTTGAAAAATAAATTCATTGACTTTGAAAAAAATTCGTTCATTTTGAAAAAAGTTCATCGGTTTAGAATAAAAAAGTTCATAAAATTCATCAATATTAAAAAAGTTTCATTGATTTTTTTAGAAAAAGGAAATGGAAATTTTTTGCATATTGCAAAACAAAAAGAAAACCAAAAAGGAACAAAAAGAAGAAATGAAAGCGAAAAAGGGAAAAGGGAAATGAAAACAAAAAAAACGTTTGAGAAAATGAGAGGACAAAGGAATAAGAAAAAGGAAAAAAAAAGAAAGAAGAAAAGAAAAAGAAAGAACTGTGTAAACAATAACTGCTCACGGTCTCTGGTTGGTTACATATCCAACTATGTGCTGCGTAAATATCCCTGGGCTATGCCTGAATAATCTGCGGATCTTGCCTGGTCAGGCTTGCCTGCTGTACATATGTTTGGTTGTTGTCCCGATGAACGCCAGCCAGACACCGCTGCTCGCAAGCATCCTTTTCATTCGATGGGAGGATAATCATCGTGCCTGGGCGTTCCAGGCCAGGCCAGCTGCTGATTCTTTAGGTCATGATCCAAACAACTCTTAGGCAAGATTCAGGCATGGTTCAGGCCAGGCAAAACATCTCCCCGAATTGATCCAAACATGCCTAAAGTTTCTAATATAAGACCATCATATGCCCGACGCCACCACCGGCCCGCACCACCACCATGCCGCCCGCCGCCCGTCGAACGCCAACATCGCTGGCCTGCTACGGGGCGCCGCCACGCCCAGCCGTTAGATCTGGCCCGCGCCAAACAATACGGGCGTGGAACGAAGGAGCCCCGCTGCCACCGGCGACGACCGGGCTTCGCCCAGCCGCGCCCCTTGGTGGCGGCGAGGGCGGAGGAGGGAGGAGGAGGGAGGTGCGGTGGCCGGGATCGGGAACCCTCCCCGACGCTTCGCGGGTGGCGGCGGGGGAGGGGAGGGGTTTCAATACATATTTCATAAACCGGACCGACTATGTTTTTGAGCAGGCCAGGACCGAGCTGGGCGGGACCGAGCGGGCCAGGACCAAGCTGGGCGGGACCGAGTGGGCCGCTCGTGTCGTCCACCCTTAGACATATACCACCCAAAGCTTGATGATTAATTATTTGGGGAAAGAGTCAATCCATCCTTCTGAATGCATTTGCCTCCTTCTCCTGCCCTAGTAATTCTGCGTAGGAAAATATTTTCATGGCTTGTAACCTCTCGGCCAATAGCAAGGAGGAATTAAAGCGTTGTCTACGTATTTCCTTCGTCTCCGAGTCAAGGACGATAAGCACACGGCGCTGGCGATTTATCCGCAACATCACCGCGGGCGTTACTCTCACCTGAGCTCTCGAACTGAATAACCACGTAGCCAAGAGCCCGTGAGGGATGCTTCTCCTCCATGTCGATCACATCCTCGAGCTCCAAACCATCGTGAGTAGCAGGTCATTAGCAAACGTACTCGAAAGAAGTTTCAGTTTCAACAGGTCATTAGTAAACATACTGTCACACATGCATGCACTAAGTACTGAGTGGAAACAATTCACAGATATGTATATTCAGAGCATAAATGTGTTGAAAATTATACAGCATCCATAATAACAAATCACGATCGCATTATTAGGAAATAACCTACCAATGGTCACTTCCTGTTTCCATAGGCCAATTTCTTGCTGATTCAAGACTGGGATTACTTTGACTAGAAGTACTTGATAAGATCAGTGGATTATTTTGTCGAGTTCATTCAGCAAGATATAGAAGAAAAACAAATGGTATTAAATAACTTACTTCCACAAATTTATGAAACGCAAACAATATGATGGCTCTCTGCATTGCACTTTGCAGGGGTAAGACTAGGTTCCTATAATCCCTCCTCAGACCCCACCTTGTGTGGGAGCTTCTATGCACTGGGTCTGTCCTTTAAACAATATGATGGCTCAGTAGCCAGTACAAATTTAATTGGTGAGACCACATAATACCAAATACATGACTTGCAAAAATTAACATTTTAAATAATATTCGGTAGCTAGCCATGTGCCACCCAGAATGTTTGATCCATCCTTTTCAATGCATTTGTATCTTCTCCTGCCCTGATAGTTCTTCCTAGGAAAAGATTTTCATGCCCTGTAACCTCTCAGACAAGTCAACCTCAAATAGCAAGGAGGGGTTCAGGTGTTGCCTACGTATTTCCTTGGTCTCCAAGTCAAGGACAATGAGCACGCAGCGTTGGCCATGTATCTGCAACATGACCGCGTCGTTCCTCTCCCCTGAACGCTTGAACTGAATCGACATACTGCCAAGAGGGACGTTGGGCTCCAACAACCGCAGCTTCTCCTCCATATCGATCACGACCTCCCGCTCCCAACCATGGCCCCCAGGTAATTGTATCCACATTGTAATCATGAACACGTCAGCCACGAGGAACCGTAGCCTCCAGTCTGGTGACATCCTCAGGTGACGCTGGACTGGTTTGTTGTTGGTGGGCATGACCGGGAGCTCCACAGTGCCTAGCTTTCTCGTCAAGACGTCATATGTGAGGATATGGCGGCCATTTTGCAGCCAGTGGATGACGCCGCCAGGGAGTACAACGGCGTCATCGTGCTCATCGTGGTGATTCCCTAACGGGGCGCCAAAGTGTTCAGTGACAGGACCCCAGCTGACATTGCCATTGTCGGACAGTGCAGCTGTCTGGATTCTCATGGAGTTTGTGCCCTTGACCTGGCACCAGGCCCGGCGGGCGAAGAATAGCAGAAAGGAGGAGCCGCTTATGCCATCTGTAGCAGTGAGTAGAACGCATGGTTGACAAGGGCATCCAATACAAGACCTGTCAAAGGAGATGCCCAGCGGTTTGGAGAGGAAGGTGCGGTCGCCGGTCATGGGGTTGTACACGCACAGATCAGAGTTTCTGTGCTCCTGGACATAGTGGCGGCGGACGAGGACGATGAGGCCGCCGCGCGACGTCACAGGGTCATACCGGCCGAGGAGATCGTCGGCGGCGCTTCGTGCCATGAAGGGCGCGAGGTGCTTGTCGGCGAAGCACATGGCGGCCGGCATAGCCGGGTGGACCAAAGAGACGAAGGGCTTGCGCCGGTGGTTCCGGCGCCTGTGGCGACGGGTGTAGGCGAGGAGGATCCGCGTCGGCACGACGCCGGCTGTGGCAGCTTGTCGGATGAAGGAAGCGTCCGCAATTTCGCGGCGGAGGGTCTTGCAGGTGGCGCCGCAGCGGATGATGGTTCTTGCGTCGGAGCGCGCGGCGATCGCCCGCAGGAGGTCCGCCGGTAGCATCCGCGACGCCGGCGGCGCGCGAGGGTTGTTTTTCCGTTGGCGCTTTCGTGGTGCCATTGGGGCTGTGGATCTGCAACCGAGCGAGCGATTTGCCTGCCCTATATATTATGACGCTAGTTATTCAGTTGAGGGATTGAAAAGATCGTGGATCAGTATCTTTTGGGAGCAACAAACGACGCTTATCCCGTAAAAAAAGGGTAATGCAAGCTTATCACCTTATTTCTTTGTATAACTATGAGGGTGTTTGTTTTCAGGGACTTATTGGCTTATGGACTTAAAAAAGTCCCTATAAGTCCCATCTAAACCAAACAGGAGGGACTTATAGGGACTTAAAGTGGGCATTTGGGACTTATGAAATAAGACTCTCAACGAGAAACTTATAGGGACTTATAGTTGTAATATGATCTTATAGGGACTTATCAGTCCCAGGAACCAAACAGATAGGGACTTTTTAGGGACTTGGGACTAAAAAAAGTCCTAGGACTTATGAACCAAAAAGGGCCCTAAAATATTGCAAATTAAAGGTTTCAACGGAAACTTAGATCAGGAGATGAGGCCCTAAAATATCTTTTGAGAGCAGTTATTATATGCAATGCAAGGTACTCAATCATCTCCGAATCCGGTCAACAGACATGGCACAATTATATTTCAGAGAAGATCGTGGGAATTGCACGATTCGTACAATTCAGTTGACACGACATGGTTGGGCGGCCCACTGTAAGTGAGATACTCCTTGGTCAAAGACATTTTCAAGTTGATTCCTATATACCAAAAGAAGGAAGTAATAATTTCGAAAAACATAGGTGTATGGCATGAGGCCAACTGCATCGTATGATCACTCGGTGTAGCAGAGAGTTAAAGATACGACGGGCAAATGAAAAGACGAGAACGGAATTAAACAAATAGGGAACACAAGATTTAACGTGGAAAACCCCTCCAACACGAAGGTGAAAAAACCACGGGCGCCAGCCAGCAAATGTTCACTAAGTCGGGAGAGATTACAAATGTCGGAGATTTACAACTGATCAACTTATCTCGTGTGGTGGCTTACAAAAGGTATATGTATAACAACGCTGACCTAGGTCAATACTTAGCTGTACCGGCTGGTGCCCGTGCGTTTCTATGCCCCAAGCCTCCTGGCGACAGGCCTCCGCTCCGCTCCGCTCTGCTCATCAGAAGTTAGTTGTTTCATATCTATATGAATTTGGACCATAACTTAACAAAAGCAGATGTTTGTTCTGCACTTGCCGGTCCCCATGATGTTTGGTGATGTGCGGTTGTATACAGGCGTCGTCGCGTTGCACCGTCCCACAATAATGATGTCCTCATAATTATGTTAGGTCAAGGGTAGATTATAACCTCAAATAATGCCTTTCCTATGGATACCCAAGCATATTATGCAAGCAACCACTCTATTCTTATGGTTTGGAGAGATGTGTTGTACTCACCAAAAAGAACTTTGCTGAAACAAAATTGTTCAAATTGTACCAAGTGTATTTTTCATCTCATACTAAATTCCTCCATCTTTATTGGGCTAGAAATTCTCAGTTAATGCAAGACATGTTTAGTCAAGATCTCTTCATTGCCTAATAACATTTTTTTTAGAAACCTGACCCTGAGGTCAGGGGTTTCTGCATTTCATTAAGAAGAAGAAGACAAATAGTTTATTTATAAGAAAAAATAGAATAAAAGACCATTCTTTATTAATTATGAAAAACCAAGCGAAAACCCAAAAGCGAAAACAGAAGAAGAAAAAAGAGATTCGAGCTTGGGGAGAGGGACAAGACAAGTGCAACGTAAAGGGTAAGCGTCTGTGTCAGATACCAGAGCATCAAGGCCCGAAGCAATTAGGCATGGCTCAAGTGCAACCAACTTACTACCACTAGCCAAAGAGAACTTTGCCTCAGCATGGAAGCATCATGGGCTAATATTATTATGTGGGAAACATCCAGTAAGGTTAAAGTTTGACTTCCTTGCAATGCGCGCCAAAGAGCTCAACGTCGTGACCACTTGCGGTGAAAGTTGTTTTTTTGTACATGTCTATATATGCTTTCATCTTTTCTTCAGCGGCCTCCACTTTGTCCACCTCTATCAACTCACCAAAAACCTACAACTAGCTATGCTCAGCACACTTGGCCATCGGGATGTTGCACGCCTTGTTTTTATTGTCCAGGTGCCCGCTTCGTCGTCCACCATCCTTCTCCCCATGCAACGATGTGGGGGTCCAAATAAGAGGGTGTCGAACCCCACAAGTAATCTTCCTGAGAAATTCCTCCATAGATAATGGTGGTGCATCTGCATCAACCTATGTCACCTCAGCAACAACACTGCTTACCTCATCATAGTATTCAACCACAATATCAGGCTTGCTGATGTCCTCCATCATGCTCTTCATGTTGAAACCAAGCAGCTCCCCCAAACTTAGAATCGAACATGCAAGGGAATGCACACCGATAGTCAGGACTAGCCACCAGGGGGTGGGGCAAAATGGATCATAGCCTCTTAGCTCATTGGGTCGACAAACTCCTTGGTCCCAACTGGTGGAACTACAGGGACCAACCACACATCTTCACACCCAACAGAGCAACTCACAAGACAGATGATAGAAGGCCACACTAAAGGAAGAGGTGTCATTGCTTCATCAGGCATATGATCAACATCTCATGAAGCAATGCCCTTCGACTTTAATGAGAGCATTACAACAAGAAGATCCTACTCAACATTAGTGTCAGGGAGGATGCAACAGTCCACATGATAAGATGAGCAATCTTACAGAGATGGCACCAAGAGAGCCTTAGCGTATGAACACGACCTCTATGCAAGACTGGCATGACACTTCCAACCTCAACACCAATTTGCGGTCCATAGGAAGGTGCCGGAGAGGGGGGGCTTCGACGTGGGCGAGACTACTGGCTGGTAAGTGGAAGTTCTTGTAGCAGCGCCAAATCATGGGCGGCTCCTGGCAGACAACAACGAAATGCTTGGGGCTGACTCAGTGGAAACACTGCCCCCATCCACTTGAGTTGAGCGGCCCACTCAGCTTGGCTGGACACCAGATGAGGTAGCAACGCAACATGATAGTACAAGGTAGCATCCATGTTTCCCTTCACCCCTGCACCGCAATCCAACCTCCGTGGTCTGCAGCACCACCTACTTGAGATGAGGCTGCAGGGCGGAGGAGGATGGATCATCATTATCAACACTCATCAAACACATTTGTCTGGTACTGCAACCACCCAAATTGCAAGTTAGAGACTACAACATCATTGAATCCAGTAGGGGGGCAGAATGGCTAGGGAAGCTAGGCCGGCACTGATGCGACCACAACAACAGAGCTAGCGTCGCCCCTGCAATGATCCATCCTGGGTACATTGGTCCAGGACATCAGTGCGCACCATGGTGACGACCGCGTCATCCTTCGAAAAGACCCCTACCTGAGGCAAAAGTGACTAGGCGGGAGGGACCTCAGCGTACACCGGCATCGGGCTCCCAGATCTGGCGAGTCGGTGGGACCGCGCACCATCCTCTTCGTCATCCGAACTCCATGGGAGGCACTCAGCC
>NC_057810.1:13635899-13636468 GCF_018294505.1 Triticum aestivum
TCAGGAAGGCCGGTGGAGGCGTAGACGGCTTGTCGCCAGTAGAGGGGCAAGGCACGGGGCTCCTTCTTATTTCTTCATCTTTTAATATAATTTTCTTCATGAACAAACATTTAGAAAAGTGACCTCTACTTAGCTGCGGTAACTCGTTGGAAATTTAACAGAAAACGATGTGTAGATCGAAGATGGGATCTTGCTGATATTCACCATTGTTTTGTATTCAGTGAAATGTCAATCTATTATTGGTTAATTATATATGTTGACCAATATCTAGTTTGTGAAACGAGCAAGGAAGTAAGTACCTTCGAAGATTCTCTTCTTTGACCTTGAGATGACACAAGAATGGTGGCCTGGACAAAAAGGAGATCTAATCCCCTAGTGTCCCTATACTTGTACAATCAAGTGGATACGACGAGCTTGTTTTAGAGAGATCCGAGGAAAGAGAAAGACGTCATGAACGTTCTAGTTACTGCTTTATCTGGGACACATGCAACAACTGAGAAGTGAGTATAAGATCCCTTTTCATTTTTGAGGGAAGAGAAGCGAGTATAAGATCTGATGCCAGAACTCAC
>NC_057810.1:13636723-13650556 GCF_018294505.1 Triticum aestivum
TTCCAGATGGATATGAAGGTGAGTTTTTTTAGTCCAAGCACACTTCTTTATTAATCAACAATCTTCATAGTGATAAAATTCAAATATGGCGGATCCAAAAGCCAAATATGGTGACCAACATCCAATTCAAAAACGTGTTTTGCAAGGCTATGTGCCTCAATATTCGATTCACAATATTCGAAGATGAAGATACAACATTGTAGTTGCATGGACGTAGCTGAGATCTCCTTTATAATGCTGGTGTACATCCCTCCCGTACCTTGATTGATGTCCTTGACAACACCTTTGCAATCGGAGGCCCTCCTTACATGTGAAAGTGAAGGATCCATAGTTAATGCTAGAGCCTCGCCGCAGACCAACCTTTTGAGCATCACCCAAGAGATCAAATGTTGCAATAGATTGTTGGGCCAACCTTCATTAGAAAATTTTAATCTTGGAGGGAACATCTATTTTTCATAGTTTAGACCATGACTTCTGCGAGAGCAACTAGTTAATGATTGGTCTTTCGGGAGCCTCCCAACGATCACTTTGGGGTGGGCTGAGAGCACGCCACCGTCGTCACATGTCGCGCTTTGGACGTTTCCTCCAGATTTTGTTTTTTATTTTTCCGCATGCGTTTTCAGCTTTATATTCCCGACCTTTTGGTTTTCCACCACGCTTTCTTAGGTTTTGGACGAAACAAAAAATTACACGAAAAAACACATTTTTTGCTTCTGTGAGAGGCACGTCCGTGCCTCTCAAAAAGAAAAAAACACACATATTCTTTTTTTTCTTCATGAGAGGCACGGCGGTGCCTCTCGGAAATGGAAAAAATACGCGTTTTTTTCCTTCCGTGAGAGGTACGGTTTTGCTTTCATGAGAGGCGCGGCCGTACCTCGCAGAGACGAAAGAAACTCGTTATTTTTTGCTTTCGTGAGAGGAAACGTTTTGCTTCTGCGAGAGGCACCGCCGTGCCTCTCGAAAAGGAAAAAGAATGCGTTCTCTTTTTTCCTTCCGTGATAGGTACGGTTTTGCTTCCGCGAGAGGCACCGCCGTGCCTCTCGAAAAGGAAAAAGAATGTGTTCTATTGTTTTCTTCCGTGACATGCACGGTTTTGCTTCCGCGAGAGGGAGGGCCATGCCTCTTTTGGAAAGAAAAAAAACTTCTCCCGGTTTGGTTTTTGTTCGTGAAAAATAGTTCGTCAAAACCTACAACATTGGATCTAGTTTTAAAGATCTCGACACGAGGAATCCAATGGTGAAAACGGTTCTAGATTTTAGACGCACGGTTAAAGAGCTAAAACGTTTTGGATAAATAGATCTATGAAAAAGGGAAAACTCCCACCGTTTGTCGAAACCTGGGGGTGGAAGGGTGGAAGTGATCTTTGGAAGGAGTACTACTCAATTAGTGATCTCGGACTTTTGCTGGCCCTCACTGTTTTGATGAAGAAATTGTTTTTTTATTTTAGGTGATGATGAAGACATTAAAACAAAAATTTTGAGGGGTTGATGAAGAAGTTAAAAAAAATTGAGGGGGGTGATGAAGAAATTAATTGGGAATGGAGAATGGTATATATTAATTGGGCCGGTGAAAGACGGACGGCGGACGGTATATGTCGTTTGGGCCCGAGCCATCCATCCTCCGTTTTCCCCAGATCCGGCGACAATCTCGGCGCACGCCATGACCTCCTCCTACCAGCCAACCGCCAGGACGAACCTGGAGGCGCCGGCGCCGGTACCCAAGGTGAAGGCAGCAGCGGCGGTGACCCGAAACCCTAGCTCCCCCAGCGGCCCCCCGTCGCCGGAGATGGAGGCCACGGCGGAGGCGCTCACGCGGGAGGAGGTTCTGCGCCGGAGGCGTCGCCGCGCCGCTCGGCTCCTTGCCGCGTACCGCCGGCTGTACTGGGCCATGGCAGAGGAGGTGCGCGCCCGGCACCGGCAGTACGTCTGGGAGCTCGGCTGCTGCCCGCTCGACACCGAGCAGCCGGCCGCTGTCCCGGAGGCGAAGCCTGGGCCGGCGGCGGTGCCGAGGAGGAAGAAGTGCGGGGTCACGGGGTGCAAGGTGCGGGCGATGGCCATGGCCAAGTACTGCCACTACCACATCCTCTCCGATCCCAATCAGGTACTCTACAAGGGTTGCGGCCACATCATGATCAAGAATGGTGATGCACAGGCTGGGAAAAATACCCACAACACGCCCATCCTAAAAGCATCAGTTCCCTCACTATGCAACCTTCACTTGCAAAGATCTCAGAAGAACATATCACATGCTTACAAGAAAGTTGGCTTTAATCCACCTCCCACCGGTCAAATCTCCCCGGATTTCAGTCTCTTGGTTGCCGAATGTGTCCGTCAGATCCAGGCCACAAGGAGAGAGTCCCAAAGTGCCGCGGCACGGAAGAAATAGCACAAAGATGGGAAAACTAGCGGAGCTATTCTTTTAGATAACTTTTGTTACATAAACTTTATGCAAAATGCCAGGCATCCCGAGGTTTATCTCGTAGTGGATTGGTTAGAATGGTGTGTAATCTAATTAGATGAATTATTTTTTCCTTAGTAGCAATTAATCATTTTTTGAATGTTCATATATGTATTCTCTGAAACAAAAAAAAAACCAGGAGCATCCTCCAAAAACTTCAGGCCATACACTTTTCATTTAATCAGAGCTTTTTCGTCCTCTCAATGGAATTGTGTGCAGCTAAATCAACTACTAGCAATTTCAACCTGTATTGCATAAGAACAATTAAGAATGAGATATTTTTTTTGAGAGAGAGATGACCTGCAGAATCTACTGTAATCGTCAGACACATCCTTTTGCTTGGCAAGTGATCTGCTGTGGCATGTACCATTATTGTGCCTCTTGTTTTCACTTTGGCTGGAATTAATTGACCAGGTGAGAATATATAAGCGCATCTCTGTTTTCTCATGCTATATCATGAGTGCACATTATGAACTAGCCAGGATTAGTTGCAGCTGCTAGGAGTGTCACATGTTATGTGCCTCCATTTGGGTCTTCAATGTTTTCGGAGGAAATCCTCGCTGCTAAATACCTACCTACTTTCTCCTTTGATATCAAGGAGGATATCTCTGTCTCAGTTCATAAATTTCTGCTGTCCAGCAGCTTTCAGCTGATTTTCAGTCTACTGCTGATGATACAAGCGATAGAGGAAATCCGAGAACATCAGGTTGTCTCTGAAAGTGACTGGGCAGCAGCTCGGATGAGCGGATTTGTGTGTGGGGGTCCTCCAAATATTCTTCTTCTCGGTTCTAGATATTGTTCTTCAGAGAACCGACCTTCGGTTGGATTTCACAGACAAGTGCACCATGAAGGATGAATTATTCATCTGGCTGCTCTTGGCTCGCAAGATGCCAAAGCCAACTGCGACCTACCCTTGTTCATGGACGTTTTCTCTTTAGGTGCCTGAAACAAATCAGTGTGCATGATCTTTCCATGTGTATCAAGACATAAAACATTTTCTCTAGAAAACTATTAGCATTTCTTTACTAATGACTAATGAGTCAACGATTATCCATTAAAAGATTCGCATAATTTAAATCACTATGTTTTTTGTATATCCGGTGGCAATGCAGGGACATTCAACTAGTGATGTGGCTGTTACTTGGGTCGGGCTTGGAGGTCGGGTGCGGCCCATAAGGAGAAAAAAACTTGCAAATATAAAGGGAGACAAGAGACTGTAGACCGGCCGTGTATCTGGCTGTAACCTGAACACTTTCCCAACCTTACGTGCTACTCCTCTGAATCCATGTATCGTTTGCTAATTCTTGTGAGATAACTGAGGAGTGACTACGTATGTTATTGACTAGCGCTTGCCATCAGTCGGGATCATTGCACTCTGCGGCTAGCGCTGGAGACGGGAGTCCAATTGCCTTGGAAGGCTACGGTTTTTTCCATCCTTATAGGCGCGCTTTGTGGTAGAGGCAGCCCTTCATCTTTGAACTGGTCTTTTGATTTCCGATCCTCGTTGAGTTTGTCTGCCGGGACAGACTCGACGAAGCTCCGGAGTAATTATTTTTCTTGTCGCGCGCACAAGACAGCGAGATTTGGTATCAAGCACTCCCATCAATTCAACCGTTCAATTTCGATGATTGCAGCTTAGGGGCGCATGCACAAAGACTTCCCGAGTGACATCGATAACGTCAGAGTGACTCCAATAAATGAGCAGCGACATGGGCCCATCATCGGCTTGTTCTACTGGCGGCAGTGACCGTCTAGTGGTCCAGGGATCTTGATATATTTTTTCTTTTAAAAATCCATAATGATGATTTATAGAATACATGATGAACAATTTTTATACGCTATGCACTTTCTAAATACATGTTGTTTTCCCTTTTTAATGAATGGAATCTTTTAAAAATATCCAAAAAAATTATAAGAAAATATTAAAAAATATTAAAAAATTGATACTCTTGGATTTTTATAAAACTATAGATAAATTTAAAATGTTCAGAAAAGTTAAAAGTGTTCATAAAATTTGAAAATGTTAATGTTTTAAAAATAAATATGACCAAATTTCTTAAAACTAATGAATATTCTTTTTTCAAGTACTCTTAAGGTGTTCAGAAATTTGAAAAAGTATTTGTGATTTTGTAAATGTTCGTGATTTCTTTTTATGTATTAGAAAGAAGAGATAGCAGAAAAGAAGACTAGAAAGTAACAAAAACATAGGAAAGGGAAGAACAAACTACAGTTAGACGGTAAAAAAAATGATGACTGCCTGAAGAAAAGATCAAACAGATAAAGAAAAATGAGCAAAAAGTCAGAGAAAAACTATTAAGAAACCCATAAGAAAAATCATTACATGGGTGGGCCCATGTGCTTGCCTGTTGATATCTCTTTTTGAGTCATCATCAAAAAATTCGGCTGTCCTGTCTTGTTCATCATGTTTTTGGTGTCTGAGTGACCTCACTATTTTTTATCGATTATTCACTACTGGGTTCCAAGTTTTTAGCCGATCCTGAGTTTATTAGACTACAGAATGTGAGCTGCTTTTCCGATCTCAATAATTCTGTGTTTCATATTTCTGCCGGGTTGTTTTTTCAAGCCATTCTCAGTTTCCGCTGCAAGTTTTCGAGGGCCCTCTCGTGATCATTTTGACATCTATTTGAGTGACCTTGCCATTTTTGTCGTCGATTGAGCTTGTAGTGAGCAATTTACTGTAAAGGCAACATCAGAGATAGCCAAACTTTACTGATTTGGTAAGAAGTACTTGCCTGAATGTTCTGCTACGTGATAGAGATTGAGTTTTTGGAAGCACAAATATCTCTTGTGGTACCATTGAAACTTCAGTACATGTATCTATTGTCTTTGTTGGCACCTATGTAATGTAGGAACCTAGACCGGATGATTCCGCCAGACCAAGAACCTGACACTCTGTTGCAACAATTGCAGTAATTCCATCGTTTAATTAATACCCTAACTAGTTCCATTGACTTGTCGGTAATTCAGCTTTTGGTGAGCAATTTTCTGTAAAGGCAACCACAAATGGAGGTTGAAATCTACTGATTGGGTAAGACGTACCTGACAGATGTTTCTGCTGCTGGATATATAGACATGGAAACTTGAGAATGGCACCTAGACTGGAGAATACTGTTGCTGCTAATCCATGGAACTGATTGCTGCTGCAATAATTTGATAGAATTTTCCGACATGAACCATGTATAACACTAGGGCATCTAGACCAAATGTAATCTTGTTGAAACCTGAAGTTAAGTACTTGACCATCTAAGGTCCCGCCCATCATATAATGGCTGTGCATTTGGAATTACTGTTGGTGTTCCCGAATTATTTCCTCATTAGCAGTGGCGGAGGCACCGCCCAGCGACCCTGTGCACTTGCCCAGGCTCGCTGGTCCTCTTACATCAGCTACCGACAAATTAATAAAGGGCTAAACAGGTTCGCTGACCTTCTTTACCCGGGCAAAAAACTTTTGGGCCTTCGATATCGCAGGTTCATGGCCGAAAAGTAGTCTTCAGCCCCGGACAATATGGAAGAGACGCGTGGACACAATGGACGGACCGACGAAATCACTAGTCTAGTGTTGCATGTGCGCCATTTGTCGCAACCTGGGAGTTTTCCTTTTTTTTCGTAGATCCGTTTATTCAAAACGTTTTATCTCTAAAACCGTGCATCCAAGTCTCGAACCGCTTTCACCGTTGAATCCCTCGCGTCGAGATCTTCAAAACTAGATCCCATGTTGATAGGTTTTGACGAACTTTTTTTTCACGAAAAACCCGGACGAAAAACCAAACCGGAAGCACGGGGTTTTTTCCTTTCCGAAAGATGCACGCCTGTGCCTCTCATGAAATCACAACCGTGCCTCTCACGGAAGCAAAACTATGACTCCCGTGGAAGGAAAAAAAAGAAATGCATTTTTTCGTTTCCGAGGTGGCACGGCGAAAGTACAACCGTGCCTCACGCGGAAGCAAAACCGTGCGTGAAAGAAAAAAACAGAAATGCGTTTTTTTCCGTCTCCGAGAGGCACGGTCTGACTGTCGCAGAAGCAAAACCGTGACTCTCGCGAAAGGAAAAAATACATAAAACACATTTTTTTTCCCGTTTCCAAAGTGCACGGCCGTGACTCTCGCTAAAGCACAACCGTGCTTCTTGCGGAAGCAAAACCGTGACTCTCGTGAAAGAAAGAAAAACTGAAAACACGTTTTGTTTTTCATTTCCGAGAGGCATGACTCTCGCAGAAGCAAAACCGTGCCTCTCGCGGGAAAAAAAGAAAACACATATTTTCATGCAAATTTTTTTTTGAATTTCTTTGGATCGAAAAGCCAAGGAACACCGGTGGAAAAACGAAATGTCGAAAAAACCGTTTAAAAAGCCGAAAACGCTTGCGGAAAAATAAAAAAATAAAATCCGGAAGGAGCGTTCAGAGCGCTACATGTGGCGAATGGCCGAGAACGTGCCAAGTGGCGCTCGTTGCGAGGCTCCCGAAGGAGTGCTTGTTAACTACTTGCTCTCACGAACCGATCGCTCTTGTCTTTATTTCTCGACGAGCGCAGGGTCTGGCCGCACCAGGCGATAGGGGCGGATCGCTAGAGCCCTACACGCCTAGACGCACGGCCGGTGGCGAGCCAGGAGCGGACGCTAGGCATCCAATCAGTCTAGTCGTCTGGTAGTCCGTGAACCCCTCTCCTTCGTCTCATTCGGCGTCGGCTTCCTCCGCTAAGAAACTAAGAATCCTCCATCAAAATTAGGGCTCGCCGGCTAGGGGTCCCTCATCTATGAAGGGCTCGGGAACGAATTGTTCTTGCAGAATGAATTGGTTTGAGAGCTTCTTGCACTCGGTCACACCACTGACCATCTTGCAGAAGGGAAGAGAAAATAGAGACAAACTCCGTGTTGATCACTAGACAGGGTAGGGCCTCAGAAAGTTTTGATCCTCATATAATTTTTCTCATGTATAAGTATTTATTTTCAGGTCAATTAATCTGTAGTGGAACTAGCTAACTAACAACTGTTTGGTATATCTGATTAGTATTTGAGAGCTTTGTTTGTCATGTTCATCAAGCCCTTAGCTTAAATTTAGGAAAATTTTGGTGTGGATGATCATGAATTCATGACTAAATATAAACTGTATTTGTTGGCTGCTGGATAATAAATTGAAGAATGTAAGAAGAGGGCAACTTGCAGACCGTGGTACTCATGCAATATTTCTTACCTTCTAGTTGCTTCATACTGATAGAATGCAATATTTCTTTGATGCAATTAGTGCTGTTCTATTAACTTGTTACTTGTTCTAGATCATTTTCTTATTTACTTGTGTAACAACTAACTTAAGTTTTTGTCATTAAATTTCAGAGATGAGGATGTCTTGGTTAATAGAGCAAGCATGGAAAATGTAAATGGTGCGCAACTGGAAAAAGAAGTTGAGGCACAGCCATTGCCAAACATTGCCAATGAATTTAATCCAAATGATATTGAACATGATCTAGGAAAGAGGCGAAAAATTGCGAGTATCCTCAACTTTATTTGGTCTATGAAACCGATATTGATATATTATATATTAGTTCACTTTAAAATTAATTTTGTGTGCTTATTATGTTATTGTTTTCACTTCTTTATTAATGTGGATTTGTGGTTTGGAAGTTTGGTGCTATGTTATATGTTGTATATCTGAAGACGAGATTGTTTATTTCTAGATTATACACTTAGACTCAACTTGCCCAGGCTCTGCAAAAATTCTGGCTCCGCCACTGCTCATTAGCAACATTTCTCTGTTGAGGCTGACAATCTATTTGAATCTATGAGTATCCTGGTGAGTGTACCAGCAAAATCTTTCTACGAGAGTGTCAATTTCAGGGTTGTTAAACCCCACCAGGGCATAGCTTTTTGGTCTATTCCTGTCCTCCCTAAGATCAACGTTTTCCTGTGGCTTGTTGCACAAAACAAATGGCTCACTGTAATGAACTAAAAAATGTTTAACACACTTGCTCTTATCGTATTGTGGGCTTGTGGCTAGACTCGCTTGGCAATGGGTACCTGACATGTTTGAGATTCCTGGCCCTGTAGCATCCTGTTTGGATTAATGGCAGAATATATCATAAACGATATGTTACTCGTAACACTCTGAGTGCCTCAGTTTTATGGCCTATTTGGACCTTAAGAAATAGTGAGATCCCAATTGGAGTATTTGGACGTAACGCTAAGATAACAACTCTGCAATGAAGGGGGCAAATAAAACTATTAAAATTAAATTATTTTGCTGAACAAAGTTGTGCAGGAATGCTTTCATAGTTGTGGAACATCGAAGTATGCAGTTCATGGAGTATAAAATAGAAACTAAAACGGATGAATCACAAAGTGCTACTGAATGTTGGAACCCAAGACGCCAAATTCATCTCATAGGGCATATTCCCGGTCGGGTACTCTTCCCCACGATCTGAGAACCACCTCACGATCTTCATGGACTGCAGATTGAGCCAGAAATATCCGACAGTTGACATGTTGATGAGCACCTTAATGAGAACGGTGCCACTCCTTTCGGCGAACCACAATAGTTTTATTTCATGCTTGACTTCCCACAGGCTCCGCGGCGGCCTGCTTCCGCCCGCCTCATCTAGGAACTGCAAGATTGTCTCTGTCTCGATCACCGCCCGTGGTCGTCGCTGCCACTTGCCCGTTTGCTTTGATTGCGCCCACGCAGATATCTTGTCGCCATCCATGACGAGCACAATCGGGCACCCGCCTGCCGACGAAGTCGCCAGGAGTTGGTGGCACCACCCGCCGCGGGGGAAGCTCTCCGGGAGCATCGTCACCGTGACTTGTTCCATAAACCTAACATGGAGCTTGAGAACATAGTCCCCTTTGTCGGTCAAGCACAACCAGTGTGCATCGTCGCCAACGACTAGGGCCCTGGCGAGTGGTCGTTGCAACTTGCTGCCTTGCAGTTTATGAACTCGGATCTTGTTGTAGCGGCCCCATGCGCCATGCTCGGATGAGAAGATTTGAAAGTGCAAGTTGCGGCAGTGCTGTGACAGCTCTAGGTATGCCATGACCACAAGGAATTGCCGGCCGACGACGGTCGCACCCTCATCATCATCGTCACCCACGAGCAAGACATAATTTGTCGTATCGTCGTCTTGTCGTGTAGCCACCACATCCACAGGGAAAGTCGATGCAGATGGCAGGCTCTGGCTGCGGCTGGTGGCCGGATCCCACACGCAAAGCTCTCGGGCCACGCGGGTGAGAACGAGGCCATTGCTCGACGCGAGGGGGAAGCCGCGGACGCCGGTGACCCTGCGCCGTGTGGTGGTGTCCGCAGCAGTAGTGTCCACCAGGGACAAGTGGTCCTTGCGTCGCATGTCCCCATACTTGTACGTGTGGATCAGGTGGCCTCGCAGAAGGGGGAGCACGAACCGGTCGCTGTGCCGGAGGTGGAGGCGGCCACCGATGCCAGTGTAATCCTTGACGCGGCGGCGCATGTCCACGCACGTCGCGGCGCAGCGCACTAGAGTGGCCGGGTCGGTGCGCGCCGCGATGTCCACCAGCACGTCCAACGGCACAGACGCCGCCGTCTGCCGCCGCCCTCTTGCAGCTTGCGTCCGGGGCCTGGCACCGCTACCGCCGTCGCCTGCCATGGTTGACGGGTGTCTCTAGGAGGGAGCTCAGTCCGGGCCTCCGGGGTAAGACCGCAAGATCCGATCGACGTGGTATTATTAGCCTATAGGATCGCGTGTAGGGGATCAGTTTTCGTGGTTTGCACGTTGCCTAGTCCCGGGATTAACTCTAGCAGTTATCGAGTCAACTCTACGTGGTATCTTAGGGTAATACTTCCTCAAACGAAAAAACATAGGATGCGGTTTAAGAGCAATTTCGATAGCAGCCTATTTTTAGGAAAAATAATACGTGGAGTAAAAAAAAGAATGGGCACGAAAACGTGTTCTTTTGGCACGAGCAAGCGTCGTCTCCAACAACAGCCCTAAAATAGGGCACCCAGATCAACAAAATCAATCTTTTTTAACTAACTTTTGAACTACTTTGACCATATTTCATATTTTTTTTAAATCGTCTAAAGTATAAACATGCAAACTACAAACATGATTTAAATAATACATGCCACTTAAACTACGATAAGCACTACTACGAACACTACAGATTGTCCCAGTCGATATCGTTGTACCCATCACTCTTGCTACCGGAATCAACGTTGATCACGCCGGAGGATCCATCATTCTTCTTCTTCTTTCTCTGTGACGATGAAGGCACTGCCTCGTCGTCATTCTTGCTCTTCTCAGTGTCCCTCTTCCAATAGAACTCCAACTCGGCTTGCACATATTACGGATGTGCCCTACCAAACACCACCATGGCCACCTCATCACTCTATCGGATGTTATCTTGCTCGTTGACAACAATGAGAGAAGTCGGCCTAATAGGGTCTCGACTCAATCGTCACCGGCTAGTCGAAAAGCTCCGCATCCATCGAGACTCAAAATCTCAGGAAACTGAGCTTCGAGAGGGGAAGGCAGAGCCTCCACACAGCAACGTCTTACACGCGGATGGCGAGGTCAGTTGTCGAGTACGTGCCGAGCCAGTACCTCCGGCCAGCGTGCTGAAAGTCGATGCTGAAGTTGTCGGCCGGCCGGCCGGCGGTGCACCCCTTTGAATCCGGCGGCACCCTTGCCCT
The DNA here is from genome assembly GCF_018294505.1 of Triticum aestivum. Taxonomy (NCBI): domain Eukaryota; kingdom Viridiplantae; phylum Streptophyta; class Magnoliopsida; order Poales; family Poaceae; genus Triticum; species Triticum aestivum. Next base: position 13,647,855 of record NC_057810.1, read on the forward strand.
TCGGTGGCATGGCGAGGAGGCGGCAACCCCGGGGAAGCAAGCGGCGGCTCCGGGGAAGCAAGTTGTATCAGACTAGCAGTATAATGTTGGATGCATTGATTTAATTCATTAGTGATTATTTTTGCATGAGACGATCATTGAGTTTAGTTATGTATGCGAACTATGCATAAATATTTTTTTGTGTTGCACCCATGTCCCATGCATATATGAATTCCTTTGACTACGTATGTATTCATGTATATACCACATCCATTTGGCTGAGTTGCTAGCCTCACTTACTATATTGGTGCTAGAATATCACATGGTTGCTTTCTTTTTTCTAGGTAGTGGGGGGTGCGCAGGATTAATGTTTTAATAGGCCGATTGTTGCTAATTTATTTGAAAAGCCATTGGCCCGGTCAAAATCGCAAAACAAATCCAAAATTGAATAACTCAACTGAATAAAAGAGCTTCAAAACTAGAGAACATATAGAATTAAAAGAATTGAATGGGAGAGCTCTTTGAGAAATTATTGACCCGGTCAAAATCAGGTGACCCAATCCTAATTTTAAGACCCAAATAATTGCGAGGCCTTAAAAATTAGGAAGCATAGTGTATAGTGTAAAAGAATTGAATAAGATAGATTTGAGAAATTGTTGATCTGGTCAAATTCGGGTTAACCAATCTCAGTTAGAGACCTCAACTGGGGAGCTTAGTATTATAGAAGATGTAGTTTTTTTTCATGGTAATACGTGTCTCATTCATATCATAAAGAACAAAGTACAAATCACGTAAAGACCGACATGACAAAACTGAAAAGATAGCAGAACATCTCGGATCTTGACACCAATGCTCGTCAACTGCCTCCGGCACCACCACAGCAGCCACCGAAGAAAAGAATGACGAATCACCACCTTACCCGAGCTCGACGCGGCTCCATCGTTGATATGCTGCTTTGCGGACCTCCAAGGTGGCTCACCAAAAGTGAAGCCCTTACCGTTGAACGAATCAGACCGGGGCAACACCCCAGACACGCTATCGAACTCCAGATCTAGCACCCCACCACGACTAAGACGCCGAAGGAGGAAACCATATCTGCCATCCACGAACCACGAGCCCAGTAGATATTCCGTCTTTCAGATGTCGTCGATGCAGACCACAATCTGCATCCGCTTCTGGACTACCTCCCAAGCTCCACGTCGACACTGGAGCAAACGTCGTCGCAATGGCGGAGCCTGAGGACACAGGTCCACCACGAGGATGCCGCCGCCGCCACACCATCCTTGCTTGAATAGACTGGTTTCCAAATCCGTCCCCGACCATAGAGCCGATGGCCTCGTCAGGGAAGGATCTGAAGATTCTTTATTCAGCGTCGCCATCGTCGTCACCGAAGCAAAGACGATGAACAACCTAAAAACTTAAACTATAAGGGAGTAAAATCGATCCACACGTGTGGATCCGGCGGCCCCCCTCACTACCGACGACCGAGGTCGCCGGCGGAGGGGAGCCACCAGAGAACGGCGTTGAAAGATCGGCCCTGGCGGCGGCTAGGGTTGCAGCCGCCAGGGACAAGAGGATGTAGTTAAAATAGCTAAAAGGTCTTATTAGGGAACGAAAGGGAGTACTATCATACATGTACGTACGTATATTGTGCCGCTGCGTTCGTCAGACCTTAACGTACAGAAGTTCCTTTTTGAACGTTACGAGTGTCCATGCATCTAGCTTTTCTTTCTTCCCGGAGAAGAAAGAAAAGGGCGCCTTAGCCAGCCATGAGGTCCTTTTGCCGCGTGGTGGTGAGGGGGTCGATGGATCCACGTGTATGGATCAGTAGCTTTCAGTTTTAAACCCTAGAAGCTTAGCTTTTTCGGTCGTTCATAGCCTTGGCTTCTGCATTGATGGCGGTGCTGAATAAAGAAACTTCGGATCCATCCCAACGAGATGATCCGTCCTATGAAATTTGAAAACCGGTCTGTTCAAGTAAGGATGGCGTGGTGTCGGCGACATCCTCATGATGGACTTGTCTCCTCGAGCTCTACTGGACGGGTGGTACCTCAACCTGGGGTGTATGCTAGTGCCTCCAGTCACGGCCAGTTGGCGCGCTCGGCTCCTCGGGATCAACTGCCGGCGTTCCTTTTTACCTCTAGACCTCCTCCAAGACCCAAAGTACGCCATGGATTCGGTCCTTTGGGATACCTGGTTCCGGGACGAGCACGACATGCGCCGGCAGTCATTCTTCTCTGCCCACGTGTGTGTGCTCTGACCCTGCCATGGACACATGTTCCCAGCCGTCCCCATTCACGTGCGCATGCATGGGTGGGCGCGTGTGAACCCACGCCATCCCTGCCACCATCGCTAGAAGCGGACAAAGAGATGGAAGAGGCATACCTGAAGGCGCTGGAGGACTCGCTGCTCTAGGAGTTCAAGGAGTGGGACAGCCTCGACGTGCAGCTCGCCCTTTCGGCCGCCGATGATGTCGCCATCCCCGAGCCAGAGGAAGGGTTTGTCGTGCATCAGGAGCTGGATGTTGAGCCTGTCTGGAACATGGCGTTGGTTGGGTAGTCCCTGGTCGTGGACGTCGAGCATGCCCATCACGCCAAAGTGTGTGTTTGCACCAGCCGTGTGGTTGGGTAGAGAGACGTGGTCACCGCCACGTCAGGCACTGCCAAAGCCGCCACATGCGCTGCCTGCTCACCTGTGGCAGCCACCGCCCTTCATTGACCTCA
>NC_057810.1:13693289-13730282 GCF_018294505.1 Triticum aestivum
CATCCGTAATCCGTTGATTAATTCTTGGTCGTCAGACTTTATATAACGTACATAAGGTACATCTCCTTTATCTCTGCGTATGCGTATCTTTTATTGTATATGCCATCGTTGATGACTTGCTAGTATAAACTTGGCTAGCTAGCTTGATGTTTGCGTGTGTCATTGTCCATATTGATGCGGTTAATTTGACATTTCCTTATTTCAGATTGCTCAGAATAAATTGGATTATTTGCTGTGCATGGTTGGCCGCATCAGGTTTTCTTTGCCTTATTCTTCTTCTTCTTTTTTTATCTTTTTGGCTGTGTGAGTCCAAAATATCTTGAATAGGTGTTCACATTGTGTAAATGGTATGATCTTGGTAGAAATATGTTGTTACGCTTTGTCGAAAAAATGGCTAATCCAACAGCCGCCACCACAAAAACCTAAGCCGGCCTCCTACCTTCCCACCTCCCTTTTCGTCGCCGTTGCTACAGATTAGTGTCTGGCCTAAGCCCCAATACTAGTCGATGAAGGTGGCAGGACGGGGGAGAGGATCTCCGCTTCAGTAGCCTTCAACAATTAGATGCGATTAATGGTCGATGGCTTGAGGCTTAGGGTAAAGTGTTTTTTTAGTAGGCCTTTGGCCCAAAGCCCAACTAAAATTCTGAAATTCTCATAGCCCATTCATGCATGGCTGTGAATGGTGTGAATGGGACTAAAATTAGTCCCACCCCGGAAGTTCAGTTGAGTTGCAACTCTTTATAAGGTGAGCTCTTCTACCACTTGTATGAGCATGAGAAGAGGAGACCTACACACGCTCTCCTCCTCCTCGCTCCCCTCGTCACAACGCGTCGGGTCGGGTCGGGTTTCGGGAATGAGCCGAGGACAAAGCTATGCACGTTGTCTATATTTTTACTCCTCGAGAAAATTAACGTCTACCCTAGCCGCCGCCGCATCGTATGGTTTCAAACCGTCGTCTTCCTCAAAGACATGGGTGACAACATCAACGCCAATGCCAATAGGTGTTCACATTCTGTCCTTCTTGTTCGAGATCGTTATAGAATGCATGTTTTTAATCTGTGCTCTAGATTCGATCTTTTCATGTACTATGCTAGTCCACATGATTAGCTTAATCATTGTTATTGCCGTCAAGATTTATTTTGTTCTTATTCAGATTAAATTTCGTAGTAATTTGCTCATATATCCAACATAAAGACCTAAGGATGTTCAGTCGTGGCAGTGCCGTTTTCGGCTGGCCGATGGTGTTTCGTGGTGACATGTCGGTGGGCGTGATCCCATTTGCAGGCGGCAGCGGCGGCCTTCTGCATCCTAACGAAGTGGTCCTGCACTCAACTGTGTGGGTGTGTGCTATGGTCTTGCGCTGCTAGTTGGTTGACGGGACTAACCGGAGGGTCTTGGACCTTGGACCTTCAGATCCAGCCGCAACAATGACTATATTTTGCCGGGTGATTACGAGAATGTGTCCCAACGTCTGCCCTTGAATAGACAATCTCTGGCCGGTAGTTTAGTACCTATCTTCGAGTGATATTATTTGATCAGGCGATCCCGCAGTTAGGGGGCACAGAATTCCCAGAGTAGCGATCCATGTGCTTTTCGCTTATGACTGCCTACCCGGGCGCATCCTTAAACACCGATGCTGGTGGAGGATCTACTAGAGAGTCGCATAGGGAGGGGAGGGAGATGGCAAGACGAGGAGGGAGCGGTAAATGCTACTCAAACATTTCCCTTTATGCTTGTTAGGTAAATGCTTACTAAGAGGAGTTGACCGATCGACTTGAAACAAGTATCAGTTCATGAAGCTTCTAAAGCGGAATATTACTCTTTCAACTAAGTTGCGCTATAAAACTAGGTGAATATGATCCAAACATCAAAGTTGGTTGCCTCGACGGCCGGCATAATTCATGTTGAGCACTATTCTGTTTGAGGTAATCTTGAGGACGTTTCCTTGATGTACACCAAAATCAGCTCTTGATTCCTCTTGTTTCACCCCTGAAACAGCTCCAATTATGGAGGAAAGTTCATGGGAGATACAATCCACCTAAAAACCTAAAAAAACGTGACAAAGGGAAACAAATTAAAAAGGTAACAATTAGTGGGATAAACTGAGGTAAACCTCAAGAATATTAGGGTTAAAATTCGGTAATGGAATCCGGATCATGTTAAAATTCTGACAACAAACAAAACACATAGCGAATCGAATAATACAACCAAATTTTCACAGGCTCAATAGTGCATATCCGTGGAGAATTGCCAGATTTGACAACGAAAGATGCATCAACACAGAATACACACATGACCATGAGCCCTGCGCAAGGCCTGCGTGCAATATATAGCAGCCTGGCCCATGGAAAGACTTTTCTTGCCCAGCTTGAACGAGCCAAAAATTTCCACAGGCATAGTACATCTCCAGGCAGCAAGATCAAATTTCACAACAAAGATGCGTGATTGCTAACCAAAGTAGTTCAAAAAGAGCAAACTGCAATTACACAATCAGCTCCCACAATCAACTATTGTTACTACCACACATCATAGGATAATCAAATAGTACGAGTTAACTGCTTGTTAAATTTCATAAACACCGTCCTAACACTAAGACAACATAAAGTTAACTGCATTTCATAAGAACCATCCTAACTCTAAGACAACATAAACTTAATTTGTCTTGCATGGGCACGATATTTTCCAATGCCGCAACACCTTATTGATAACCACAAGCTGGTATCAATAATATATATTCCTGCATACTCAATGAACCCCTATCGATTTCATACTCACTCTTTTGCCCATCCACACCATCATAGAGGCTATCTTCTTTCACGTTAGCATGAACGCTCTCTGCAATGCCAGTCCTTTGGTTGATGATTCTCAAGGTTGCATACATACGCCGAAGAGGGTCTTTTTCGCAGGCCATCTTCTCAAACTCCATGTCACGCCCATGGAAGTGTATCCCGACTGGATGCACGATTCTAGTCCCCATGGGTTCACAGTAAACACACCGAATCTGGGCTGTCAACACATGAGGTAATTAAGATATATTGATTGAAGGTTGCGCACAAGTTGTGTGTACATGAAAACAATATTAAGAATGGAAATGTTCTGCGGCTTACAAGTTTCTCCATGCATGGAGCCATAAAATGCTGTATAAAGAAAAGCTGCGTGGATTATCGACCTGGCTGGTTTTAAACCATTATTATTTTTGTTGGCTGGAAAAATGACTGCGATGGTGAAAGGATAATCCAGCTACATGCTGATCGCTATGGCAGGCTCCTTGATGGAAAAATGTTTTACTTCAGTAATCTATCATCGTGTGGAGATGTTCACGTAAAGCAAAAGGCATTCAAATTTTCTTTTCCTTTTTATCTTTGACAGTTCTTTTTCTGAGACAATTTTTTTTTACTCTAATATGAGGGTTCAGGCTGACGGAGTAATAGATCACAATCAAGTGGTCAGTTGTGTTGAAGATACGTCATCGTGGCTCAAACTCTGTGTACAGCATTTACAACGAGATACATACAATGCGTAGATAAGACATGGAAAAAATATTGGATAGGGTTGGTTATATAGCATACCAGCACAAGGCAGAGGCAGAGCCACAGGGCAACAGAAGGACATGCTTCTGTCATTGTCGTTAATTTCAGCAAAAAACAAAGTCGGAACTCCACCACAAGGGCTTTTGGGAGTAGCCACAAAGTTGACGTGAGAGTGGCCATGGCCATGGCCATAAGAAGGCCATGAAGAAGCCCCATAGACCCGATCATTCACACCACAAATTGTATGAAGCTCGAATTTGGGATCCTGTAATACAACATTCAGTGAGCATGTGCCAGTGGATGAAAAATGTTTGCAATATTGATCAACAACAAGCAGAGCAAACCTACCCCATTTGGCATCTGTTGATATTTATTTAACAGAGCTTTGACCTCCTTGGAGACTAGTGTATACAGGTCTGCTAGCTCTGCACGGGGGAAACATTTGAGGGGGACTGGGGGAAGTTCGCTCTCACAGTCATACTCATCGGGGGATTCAGGACACAGCAACTTGGCAAGCTGCTGAACATCTTGAGGGGACAACTTGCCAGAGTCCGGATGCAGCACAGACAAGGCAGGCCCCAGCATCGCCCTACACGACATGAGAAGCTTTACTTGAGCGTCTGGGTTGGGGTGACATGCTGCGGTGGCGGCGGCCAAGTAGGCTTCCTCAAGACTGGTGTCCGGGGCGCCATGAGCATGAACTCTGCAAAGTAGGTCAGCAGCTGGTGCGTGCCTCAGCACGCCTCCCCCCATTGCAAAGACGGCGGCAGCATGAGCGGGAGGATCAAGATTGGGATCAGCAAGCACAAGGTTGGCATCAGCCTGGAGAAGGCAGCGCACAGCTCGATGGAAATTGGAGCGATGGTACCGTGTGCAGAGGAAGGAGGCCATGCCGTACAAGGAGCGGTTCTCCACCCGGTGGAGGCACCGCGTGCCGATCACATCCAGCTCGAGTTTCATGACGGGTGGGAATGCGGCGTCGTACCAGATGGTGTTGATGATGATGTTGGAGACGGGGTTGAGCGGGCCGTAGCAGTGGCCGGCCCTTATCAAACCGCGGTGGAAGCGAGAGCCTGCTGGCAGCCGGGCGAGGGCCTGGATGTAGTACCCGTGGATGGTGTCCTGGAGCGTCCGGTTGAGCAAGTGGGTGTGCCGTTTCGGCATGCTGCACGGACGATGGCGAAGAGAAGCTTCCGCGAGCTGCCACGCACGCCACACATCTTTTTCATGGGCCGGTGGTCCATAGTTAAGCATGCCAACAAGCTCTGAACAGACGGAACGGCGGGATGATTGGCGAGGAGGGGCAGCGCGTCGTCTATGCGGCTGCAGATGTTGCACCAGGAATAGACGAGGCGGTAGGGGTCGGGGTGCCTAGCGGCGAGACTGGCGCACATGAGGGACATGTTGATGTCGTCTGGCCCGGAGTCACAGAAACTCTTGACGCCGTGGTCGGATAACACAATGCAGGCGGCGATGAGGACGTCGGCGTTTGTGAGACGTAGGTAGCACACTGCTAGGCCCTCGGATAGGTTGGGGAACAGGCGGGTGAGGAAGACCACCAGGCCGTCGAGCGACCGGCGCTCCAGTTCATCCTGTGGCACAACATGACAAGTACTAGTAGATTTACGGCTGCCCTCGCCCTCGCGCTCGCGCTTCCACTCGACGAGACTGTTGACCACGATGTTGGAGGCCGGATCCAGGAGGCCGAGGCAGAGGCCCTGCGGCCGGCGGCTGCCATGCGGAAGCCGCTTGCGCGCCTTGCGGTAGATGGCGCCGATCTTGTGCAGCAGATGGGATCTGGACTCGGCTACTTCCTCAGTATGGGGGTGCCCGGAAGCGATGTTCGGCTCGTAGACCCGGAGGCCCGGTTGGCTGGGGTTGGTGGACACCAGCGCCATCGCCGACGGCCACGGAGATAGGGATTGGATTGGTTGTGGATTGGTCCGTCGGCGGCGTTGGGAAGGATACTACGGAAATTAATAACGCTAGGAAAGCACCGAGGAAAAAGGAAGATAAAATCTCCTTCTCACCTTAAAAACACGGATGCAGGCCGCGCGGATTCCGATCCGGATCGATCTCCTTCTTCCCTCATCTCCTCCGCCCGACACGGATTAGAGCTTTGGACGAACCTTCCCTACAGTGCTCAGGAGCAGTGGCCAAGCTCCTTCCCCGCAGCGCAGATGCAACTCCTCCGAGGCTCTGAGGGGTAGGGCGACGGTCTGTTACCGGCTGACCGCTCGCGGTAGGGTTCGCGGCGGCGTGGCCATGGCTTGGCGGCCGGGATGGGGAGTCATACAGACGACGGAGAGAGGGTTCGGGAACAGAAGGGATATGCCGGTCAAAGCAGTACTCTCTCCGGTAAACAAGCGAACTTCAAAAAATCCATCAACTTTCTTTGAACGAAAAGGCTATTTTTCGAACCACAGTTTTTCTGCATCAAAACCGAACGCTCTGGATGCCGTCGGTTTTATATTGTACGGCCATCGCGCACCAAAACAAGCAGTTTCCTGATATTACAAGTCTTTGCCACTGTCTAGTAAAAAGACCACTACTACTAGGCGCCGGCGGGCGGCTGAAATTTTCGGCCGGTCAGCGCCCTAGCATCCGATACAGGCACTTGTAACTGTCAAATTTAGGGGAAAAAAGGAAAATCCCCTTCTCGCTCCCTTACACCTCCATGACCTCTCATTTCCTCCCGCTAGCGCTCGCTGGAGCCGCTTGTTGGCACGTTGGCCGGTCAGAAATCTTGCTCGCCTCCGGAGCTGCTCGTCGGTGTGCTCGCCAGTCGGAAATCTTGCTCGCCTCCGGAGCCGCTCGTCGGTGCGCTCGCCGGTCGGAAATGTTGCTCGCCTCCGGAGCTGCTCGTCGATGCGCTCGCCAAAACCGCTCGTCTGCGCGCTCGCCGGTCGGAAATCTTGCTCGCCTCGGGAGCTGCTCGTCGGTGCGCTCGCCGGAGCCGCTCATCTGCACGCTCGCCAAAGCCGCTCGTCGGCGCACTCGCTGGTCGCAAATCTTGCTCGCCTTCACTGGTAGCAAATTTTGTTGTCGGTCGTAGCAAACGTAGACAACGGTTGCAGCAAAAAAGTTGTGATCACCGCTAGCGGCTGTAGCTCGCCGTTGCAGGATGTAGAAAAAATTGTTGCTAGACATAGCAAAAATGTACCACAGTTGCAAGTTGCAGCAAAAAAGCCATCGCCACCGTTGCGTATCGCAACTCAGCCGTGGACGTATGTAGCAAAAAATGAAAACAATTGTAGCAAAATGTGAGATCGGTTGTAACAAAAACGCGACGCCGCTTGTGCATTGCAGCAAAACATGACGCCGGTGGCAGCAGTATGTGATGCCGTTTGTAGCAAATTCCAACACTGTTGAAGCATGTAGCAAAAACTGTGATGTCAGTTTTCCTCGGAGGAGCGTTGCCCCATCCTCGCCATCCTGTGGTCACCATGCTCGCCGTCTCATGGTCAGTCACAGCCTCCCCTGGCACCGGTTGCAACCTTCTCCCCGGACCGTGCATCGCCATGAACTGTGGCTTATTTGAGAGAGAGAGGAGAGATGTGTTTTGGGGAAGAAGATGTGTGGAGGAGGACGAGTCAAAGAAGATAAGGCAGGCTGCAGGGATGTGGGGCCACCAAAACGCGTGCTTTCTACGCGAGGGACGCGAGACGTAAGGCGTACGATCTGAATGATCGAGTGATGCGTTGTCGGGCGGATGAACCCCAGGCAGGCAACGGAACCCGGATCTATTTCAAAAACAGCGGGGCCCGCATCGTCCCGCAAACTGGCGTGCGCCAGGCCGGGTCGCTTGACTCGGCAAAGCGCGCAACCCGGCCAAGACCCTCGACTCGGCAATGTACGTCGACCCGGCCGCAGCGGCTGGCGCTAGGCAGCTCAGCCTGGCGCAACCTTGGCTTCCCCAGCAAGTCAACCCACCCGTGGCGTCCACGGCAACCCAGCCACGGGTCAGCTCCTATCCCATCCAGGCCGTACGATGGGACGAGACCTCAATCACTGATGACCAAGACTACAGTGCCCCTGCCCATGCCCAGGGTCAGCCGGAGCGTGGCAACAGTGCCCCTTACCTACCCGCTGACCAGGGCTGGCACGGCAACAGTGTTCCCACCCTCACTGCTGACGACAGCAAGCGGCGGCCTGACGGAGAACACTATGCGCGGCTCGACTCGGCCACGCCATGAAGATCGACAAGACGATGCACAGTCCCCCTAGGCACGCGGGGCCCGCACCTAGGGGAACCCGGCGAACCACAAGCTCCCAAGTGGGACCCAGCCCGGTACCCCGGACACCGACAATACGGACCCACCGACTTGGCATATTACCATTGTAACCCTGGGTGGGTTGATCTATAAAACCCCCAGGAGTCCACGCCTACAGGGGGGATGAGAGGTGAGATCCCCCGCATGAAAATCCATACGAGATAAAGCAAGCAAGATAGGACTAGCCACTACATAGCAACACCAGAGAGAAGGAGCAGCCGGAGCCTTGGCGAGCCTCCTTCCTCCTCCATACAGCTCCAGGAGCGACATTGTACTATCAACCATCCAACTAAACTCGGCAGGACTAGGGGTGTTATCTCTCCGGAGAGCCCCGAACCTGGGTATGTCCGGCGTCCCGCGCCCACACATATCAACCTCGCCTCCGAAGCCCACCAGCGCCCTCGAGCCTCCTCCTCTCTTTAGCCATCCCTTGCATCTGCCGTGCGCCCACCACGATAGATGGCGCCCACCGTGGGGCAGCTCGAGGAGCTGGCCGGAAGCATGCTTCGGACGGGGCCCCTCTCCTACTCCGACGTGTCCGTCGCTCTGGCGGACGACGTCATCGACGCGCTCGCCGCCTCCTTCACCGCGCTGCGCATCTCCGACGCGCTCGCGGCCGACGAGTACCCCAGTAGGATGCTCAGCTACTCCAACTCCCCACTCTCTCTCAGCGACGGATTCACTGCCGGGGCAACGGACGCCCACCTAGAGGTCTTCATCACCGGCGATGGCGCCTCTTCCTCGTCGAGCAAGGCAAGAAGAGCCGCTGAAGCCGCGGGCGCCACGGCACAGATGGAGCCGTCCGACCCGCTGCGCGCCGCGATGCAGAGTCTCCGCATCCCCATCGGCACCGACGTCGACGCCACCAACGTCACTAAAGCCCGAACCCAGCTCGAGGACAGGCGCCGGCAAATGCTGGACCTGTCCGAGACGCTGGCCGCCACCAGACGCCGCCTGGAAGCTGCTCAGATGGAACACGACGCCGCCCACGGATTCACGCTCGCTGCGGCCGAGCCAAGCCGGGCCGCCGATACTCGCGCCCGGGGAAGAGCGATCGGCCGGGCCTTCAGCGCCGTCCGGACCGTCTACGAGACCCCGGTCAAGAACATGCGCGTTGCGGAGGCAGCCGCGGTCGGCCTCGACCAACTCGTGGGCGAGGAGCTCAAGGAGCGCATCGGGCGGATGCGCGAGCTCGTCCACGCCGCCAACACCCAGCAGGATCGCCTCAACCAGCTCGCCAAGCCGGCGGGGTCCGGCTCCGCCCGCCTTGGCGGACCCGGCGAACTCCTGCACACGGCCTCTTCGCCGCCCGGCGAGGCGCACTCCGGCCTAGCCCGGACCCGGCGCAACCCGGCCGGCACCGCCGCCGACGCTTTGGGCAACGAGCCCACCCCAGAGACCCAGCGCGGACCCGGCCAACCTGGCCGGCGTCCGGCTCCAGCCGACCCAGCCCCTCGGGCCCTGGCCACCAGTCGACTCGGCCCGCGCGCCATCGACGACGCCGACGCGCGCCACCACCTCGATCAGCTTGCTCGCTCCCTGGAGGTGGAGGAGAGCGGCGCTATCGGGCCGGCCTGTTTCGGCCCACGCATCCGGGAGGAGCCCTTCCCCAAGGGGTTCACGCTTCCCCGCGACACCCCTAAGTACAATGGGACCGTGAAGCCAAAAGACTGGCTCACCGACTACACCATGGCAATTGGCATCACCGGTGCCAATCGTCGTCTCGCCGTGCGCTACGCACCGCTCATGCTCCAAGGATCGGCTCGCACATGGTTGAACAGCCTGCCGATGGGCAGCATCAACGCATGGGTCGATTTCGAGGAAGCATTTGTCCGCAACTTCACGGGGACGTACAAGCGACCCGGTCGCCCCAGCTAGCTCGCCTTGTGCGTGCAGGGGCCGACGGAGACCGGCCGCGAGTACCTCGCACGCTGGACCGAGCCCCGGAATAGCTGTGAGGGCGTCCATGAAGTCCAGGCGATCCAATACTTCGTCAGCGGGTGCCGAGACGGCACCCTCCTCAAGCACAAGCTTCTACGCTCCGAGCAGGCCACCATGGCCGCGCTCATGGTGACGACGGACAAGTACGCCAACGCCGACTCCGCCATGAAGATCTAGGTGGCGCTGGACGAGGTCGGCAAGGCGAAGCCGGTCCCTCCACAGAAGCCGGCCGACGAAAGCAGCCGGCAGCAGCACCACCAGAACAACAAGCGCAAGGCCGAGTAGCCGGTGCAACGTCACGACAACCGGCTCGTCGCGGCCGCGGAGCCCACGGCGGACCTGGCAGGAAGCGCCGGCAGACCAGCAAGATGGCGTGGCAACCCGCCATGAGTTTTGAAGAGATGCTCGACGCCCCATCCAAGCACCACAGCGGCGTAAGACCCTCCACGCACATGCTTCGGCAGTGCGCCATCACTAAGCGCATCATGAGGGGCGACGTCCCGCCTCCTCCGGCTCCGGCTCCGGCTCCGGGCGCGGGGCAGCCGCCTCCGCTTCCACCGCCGCCTCCCGCCGATGGCGCGATGCGGAACGACGCCTACCCGGACCAGAACGCGGCTACGTCGTCTTCACCAGCCTCGGCGATGACAAGCGCAGCGAGCGCCTCCTCCGGTAGGAGGTGAACACCGTCGTCCCGGCCAAGACGGATTTCATGCATTGGTCGGATCGCCCGATCACCTGGACCCTGGAGGATCACTCGGCAGTCATGCCGAGTCTGGGTGGATACGCCCTCGTCCTCAACCCTACCATCATCGCGCGGCGCACCTGCAAGTTCTCCCAAGTCCTCATCGATGGCGGCAGCAGCATCAACATTCTCTACCGCGACACGATGACCAAGCTCGGCCTCAAGGCCGAGGACCTGGAGCCAACCCGGACCATCTTCCACGGCATCGTACCCGGCCTCTCCTGTTCACCCATTGGCCGGGTCCAGCTCGACGTCCTGTTTGGTGACAGCAGCCACTTCCGACGCGAACCGATCTGGTTCGAGGTGGTGGACCTGTCTAGTGCGTATCGTGCGCTGCTGGGCCGGCCCGCGCTCGCCAAATTCATGGCGGTTCCCCACTACGCATACCTGAAGATGAAGATGTTGGGTCCCAAGGGCCTCATTACCGTCACCGGCGACTACCGCAAGTCTCTGGAGTGCGCCCGAGACGGCGGCAAGCTAGCCGAGTCGCTGGTCATTACCAAGGAGCGGCGCCAGCTCGACCGGATCGTCATCCTGGCCGGCGAGGCCTCCGACGCGTCGATCCCGACCCTGGACCCAGCCGATGAGGCCGCCTTCAAGCCCTCCAAGAAAACCAAGAAAGTGAAGCTGAACCCGGAAGACCCCAGCTGCAGCAAGTACGTTGTCGTAGGCACCCGCCTCGACAGAAAATAGGAAGGCGAGCTCGTCGACTTCCTCCGTGAGAATCGGGATATCTTCGCATGGACCCCCAAAGAAATGTCGGGTATCCCGAGGAAGTACGCCGAGCACAAACTCCACGTCCGCAAGGACGCCGAGCCTGTCCGTCAACCCCTCCGTCGATTTTTCGAAGAGAAGAGAAGAACCATTGGTGAAGAGGTCGGCAAGCTCTTGGCGGCCGGCTTCATAATGGAAGTGTTTCACCCCGAGTGGCTGGCCAACCCAGTCCTCGTCCTAAAGAAGAACAAGACCTGGTGCATGTGTATCAACTACAACAGCCTCAACAAGGCCTGTCCCAAGGATCCGTTCGCCCTCTCGCGGATCGACCAAGTCATCGACTCGACCGCCGGGTGCGAGCTTCTGTCCTTCCTGGACGCCTACTCCGGCTATCACCAGATCAAGCCGGACCCGGCCGATGCCCTGAAGACGTCCTTCATCACGCCCTTCCGGGCGTACTGCTACATCGCCATGTCGTTCGGGTTGAAGAACGCCGGCGCCACCTTCCAACGCTGCATGCAGAAATGCCTGCTACCGCAACTCGGCAAGAACATCCACGTATACGTGGACGATATCGTGGTGAAGACCAAGCAGCACCTCACGCTCCTCGACGATCTGAAGGAAACATTCGCCAACCTCCGCGAATACAAGGTCAAGCTCAACCCGGAAAAGTGTGTCTTCGGTGTCCCAGCCGGAAAGCTGCTCGGTTTCCTCGTCTCGGAACGCGGCATCGAGGCGAACCCGGAGAAGATTCAGGCCATCGAGCGCATGCGCAAGCCAACCCGGCTACGCGATGTCCAGAAGTTCACAGGCTGCCTGGCTTCGGTCAGCCGGTTTCTAAGCCGGCTGGGCGAGAAGGCACTGCCCCTATACCAGCTAATGAAGAAAACAAGCCCGTTCGAGTGGAACGGCAAGGCGGACGAAGCCTTCCAAGACCTCAAGCGCATGCTCTCCACCGCACCCGTCCTGGCCGCGCCGACCGACAAGGATCCGCTGTTGCTCTACATAGCCGCGACCTCGCGGGCGGTCAGCACGGTGCTGGTGGTCGAGAGACCGGAGACGGGCAAGATCCAGGCCGTCCAGCACCCGGTCTACTACCTGAGCGAAGTGCTCTCCACCTCCAAGCAGAACTACCCGCACTACCAGAAGATGTGTTACGGCGTGTACCTCACCGCCAAGAAGCTGAAGCAGTACTTTCAATAACACGCCGTCATCGTCGTCAGCACGGCGCCTATCAAATAAATCATCGGGTGCCGGGACGCCTCTGGCCGGGTCGCCAAGTGGGCGATCCAGCTAGCCGGCCACACCATCCTCTACGAGCCCCGCACCACGATCAAGTCTCATGCCCTGGCCGATTTCCTCGTCGACTGGACCAAGACCCAGTACCTACCGCCGCCTCCCGACTTGACGCATTGGCGCATGCACTTCGACGGGTCCAAGATGCGACTCGGCTTAGGGGTCGGCATCGTACTATCATCTCCAAAGGGTGACCGACTTCGCTACGCACTCCAGATCCACTTGTATCCGGCGCATCCGTGTATCCGGCGCATCTCCAAAGGAACTCGGCATCCGGCGCATCGCGTGTACAGCGACTCGGACTTGGTGGTGCAGCAGTGCTCCGGCGAGTGGGACGCCCGTGACTCCAACATGTCAAGCTATCATTTCCTCATCCAGAAGCTGTCCGGATCCTTCGACGGCTGCAAGTTCCTCCACGCCCCACGCGCGGAGAATGAGGCAACCGACACGGTCGCCAAGATCGCCTTGTCACGTCAAGCCATCCCGTCCGGCGTCTCCCTCGAGCACCTGCGCAAGCCGTCCGTCAAGCCGTCGCCGGACTCCGAGTCCATCCACGTCCCAGAAGACCCGGCCACGCCGCAAGCCGGCCCGGGGACTGCTCAACCCATCCCGGGGACTGTTGAACCCGGCCCGGGGGCTGCTCAGCCCAACCCGGCCACCATCACCCGGACCCGGCCGTCGCTGTCACCAACCCGGGGGTTGCTTAACCCGGCCCAGGAGCCACCGACTCGGAACCCACCTAGGTGGCCGTCTTCACAACCGTCACGGCCCCATCTTGGGCCCTGCCGATATCAGAATGGCTGGAGAACGGGGTTCTCCCCATGGACGAGATCGAGGCTCGGCAAGTTCAGCGTCGGGCGTCCGCCTACAGCATCATCAACAACGAGCTCGTCAAGCGCAGCTCTACCAGCGTGTTCCAGCGCTGCGTCGAGCAGGACCGCGGCATCGACATCCTCCTCGACATTCACCAGGGCGAGTGCGGGCACCACGCCGTATCTCGATCCCTCGTGGCCAAGGCGTTCCGCCACGTCTTCTACTGGCCAACGGCCCTCGAAGACGCCGAGTCACTCGTCCTCAAGTGCGAAGGATGCCAGCGCTTCAGCAAACGCAGCCACCAGCCGGCGTCAGCACTCCGCACCATCCCGATCTCCTGGCCCTTCGCGGTCTGGGGACTCGACATGGTGGGACCCTTCAAAACCGCTCGAGGCGGCATGACACACTTGCTGGTGGCAGTGGACAAGTTCACCAAATGGATCGAGGCAAGACCAATCAAGAAACTGGGCGGGCCAACAGCCGTCCGGTTCATCAAGGACATAGCGGTGCGCTACGGCATGCCGAACAGCATCATCACCGACAACGTCACCAACTTCGCCAAGGGCGCGCTCGAGCAATACAGCTCCGTCTCTGGCATCCGCCTCGACCTGGCCTCTGTGGCACATCTGCAGTCCAACGGGCAGGTCGAGCGGGCCAACGGACTCATCCTGTCCGGCATCAAGCCGCGACTAGTAGAGCCACTCGTCCGCTCACCCGGCAGTTGGCTCGACGAGTTGCCCGCGGTTCTCTGAAGTCTGCGCACAACACCAAACCGGTCGACCGGGTTCACCCTGTTCTTCCTCATCTACGGATCCGAAGCCATCATCCCGACCGACGTTGAGCTCGACTCGCCGCGTGTCACGATGTACACCGAAGCAGAAGCAAGAGAAGCACGCGAAGACGGCATCGACCTGCTTGAAGAGGCGCGCCTTCTGGCACTTAGCCACTCGGCTATCTACCAGCAAGGCCTGAGGCACTACCACAGCAAAAAGATCAAGCCCCTCGCATTCCGCGAGGGTCACCTCGTCCTCTGACTCGTCCAAGAGCAGGCAGGCCAACACAAGCTGTCCTCTCCATGGGAAGGCCCGTTCATCGTGAGCAGGACTTTGCGCGATCGCAACACCTACTACCTCATCGACGCGCGCAAATTGAAGAAGCACAAGAGGGACACCGCCGGCGAAGAAACGACCCGGCCGTGGAATGCGGAACTCCTCCGTACGTTTTACAGTTAGCCGAACGAATGTATGTATCAACGCCTTTTGTAAGCACATGAAACTATGGGGTCCCCGAACGAGACTCGGGGGCTGCCTTTTGCCGACCAATTTATTGCGTTATATTTCACACCACTTTACTACCGAACACGGCCGCCGGCTCGACTAGCTCGACCCGGGGGCTCGGGGGCTGGCCGGCTTGATCATCACCCTGCCGCTTTACTTGGTGATTCCTGACAAAGTTAGGATGCTGCGGCCCCCCACTTCGCCCTAAAACCGCAGATCCAGCTCTGGCTGACGGTGGGCAAGCACAACGGGCTAAAGCTCCCCTACGATTCATACACTAAGTCAAAGCCGCCGGGTCGACCAACCCGGCGCGACGCTCGTCAACTAAGTTAGCCGCACGACCCGCTGCTCACCAACCGGCCAAGCCGGATTGCCGCCAGCCGGCCCAGTGGGTGTTTCGCTCGCGCTCAACGCTTCTAAGGACCCAACTCCTGCGGCTGCCTCTCGAAGAGCCGAACTCCTTGTCACGGACCGGAGCCTCAGCCGTCTGACTCGCGGGGGGGGGAGGCTTCAGAGAGGAGCAAGGCATGAAATAAGTTCAAAAAAAGCAGAAGGCAAAAAGCAAATAAACACTCACAACATTTACACATAAATGTTTCAAGCAAAGGCCCACGACCCGAGTTCATTACACCCTGAATACCCCCAGTGGGTGGGTGGACCTGCTACTTAACAGAATTTTCTACAAAAGATTCTCAAGCATTCCTAGTGCCGCGTCACGACGTCGACGACTCCCCCCGGCCGGCCTCCGGGTCCAGCGAAGCACCGATGTCCTCTTCGGCTTCCGCGTTGCTATAGACGTCCGTCTCCTCCGAGCTGCCCTCCGGGTCGCAAAGAAGCAAGCCGTAGTCGTTGCCATCCACGACCGCGCCGTCTTCCGTCCGTTCCGGATGGAACTCATCATGGAAGGCGAACTCGGCGATATAGCTAGCCCGGGAGGCAACCCGGCCGGCCTGCTCCTGCAGTAACTACTTCGAGCCAGTGCGTTAACCCATCAGCGCGTCCAGCTGAAGATCCGGATGCCAACACAGCATGATCCGGAGTGCCATCTCAGCACCGGCCCGGGCGGCGGAAACGCGCCAGTCGCTAAGGCGATCCGGACCCATATCCAACCAGTGCGTCAGATGCGAGAAGCTGCACGGATGGACGGAATCCGGCCACAAGGCCGCTGTCATCGCGGTACCGGCTCGGGACAGCCGCTCCATCTGCGTCCCCAAGATCCGCAGCCGGGCCTCAGCAGCGGCAATGATCTCCGGGAAGGTCCAGGCCGTCAGCGGATCTGTCCCGGATCCAACAATGTCGGTCGGGTCGCGCTGATAGCGGACGACTTCCTCCGCCAGCCGCTGCGTCTCCGGAAAGGCCCCTGTAGCCAAAGAAGAAGCAAGTCAGAAGAGCAACAAAGAAGAAAGGGCCGGGTCCTGACCCGGCAAAAAACAAAGAAGCAGCACTTACTGGAGAAAGACTCTTCCAGGTGCTGCGCCTCGAGCAACGTACCACATCGCTCCCGCTCCAAGGCACGGTCCCGCTCCCCGAGCGCCTTCTCCAGGTCGGCCGCCTTAGCAAGGGCCGCCTTCGGCTCGGCGTCCTTGTCTTCGGCCGCCTCACGGAGGCGAGCCTCGGCCTGGCGGGCCTCCTCAGCCATGGTGGCCTGCTCCCGTAGACGCTCCACCTCGTCCCGGAGCCGCCCCTTGTCGTCGACCAGCTGGCCGCGCTGCTGGTCCGCCTCGACCAGGGCCTACTGCGTCTCCACCACCTTGGCGGCCTCCGCCTTAAGAAGCTCCACCTCGGCCTCGAGGCGGCTCTTGTGACCCCCCAGCTGCTCGTGCAGCCGGTTGGCCTCGCCAAGAGACCGCCGGGCCGCGGCCGCCTCCGCCCTTGCCTCGATGCCGAGACGGCCGAAATCAGCAACAAGCTAGTCATAGTGATGACCAGCCCGGAACAGCCGGGTCCGCCAAGACAGCACCTCGGCTGCAAAGAAGAACTCAGCAGAAAGAACAAGACAAGACCTAAGATTTGGCCCAACTGTTACACAGTTGGCCCGAATCTCGGGGGCTACACCCAATGGGTGCGCTAGCGAGCCCCCACTAGAAGAAAAGAACACAACAAAGTACCTGCGGCGACGCGAAGCTCCTCCTCCTTGGCATCAAGCTGCTCCTTGAGCTCCCGATGCTTGCCCAGGAGGCGGTTGAAGGCGGCAACCCGGAAGGCGTCAAGGTGCTGAAGAGAAGACCAAAGTCAACACAAGGTCAACGCTCCTAAGGTTCGACCCAACTACTACATAGTTGGCCCGAACCTCGGGGGCTACACCCAGTGGGTGCGCTGGCGCGCCCCCACAGAGATGAAATCACAAGAAAACAAGAAAAAGAAGGACTTACCAGGACGGCGCGCTCCAGGTCGCGCGTCCGCTCCATCTCGGCCTGGGCGAAGGCCTCAAGGCGCTCCGTCCGGCCTCGTAGACGGTGGCTGACGGTATCCAGCGCCGCCTCCTCCTGGGTCTGGGGCCCGAAGACGGCCGCGCCCCTGCTCCGTGCGGGCTGTGGCACGGCAGCTCGGTGCCCGCCCTGCCAGGTCACCAAGGCGTGCCCCCCGCTGGCCGCTTGCGACGCGGCCAACACCTCCTCCGACGCCCCTTCCGGCGCCAACGGCGATCCAGACACCGGGACGCCCCACGTCGCCACCTCAAGCACCGCCACCTGCGGTGCCTCCTCCATAGCCGACGGTGCCTCCGGCGCCGCAGCCTGCGGCGCCCCCTCCAGGACGCCGCCACCACCACCATCAGCCCCCGCGCGCTCGACCACATGGCTCGCGGCGGGGTATCGCCCCCCACCTCCACGACATCCTGGTCGAGGAGCACCACCTCGGGCCAGCCCCCACGGCCGCACTCCCTCACCGACGACGGTTCGAAAACCGTCGCCTCCACCACCGTGTCCTCCGGCATCTCGCGCCAAGCCGGCTCCACGCCGCCTCGCGCCCATGCCGCCGCCACATCGGTCCAAGCCCGGACCGACGCCGCCTCCAGCTCCGCCTCGGCCCCGTTCTTGTCCTGCCAGGCTAAGGCCTCGTCGTCGTCCGGGTCCAGGCCGAGGTCTGAGTCGCCTCGTCCCTCCTCCCGGGCCAGGCCGGCGAAGTCGGACCGGCTCCTGCGGAGCACGGTCCCTTCGACGACCGCGGCCTCCGCCGCCACCCTCGCCAGCGCGATTGGCGACCTGAAGAAGAAGGCAAAATAAGCAAAAGAGACAAGAAATCCAGGCGCAAGCGGGAAACAAAGCTTACCTCGTCAAGACTGGGACCGGGGCCGGCTTCCCGCACCTCTTCTTGGCCGGCCTCCCGGGCTCGGCCGGAACCGCCGCGCGCTTCGATCCGCGGGGTCGCGGCGCGATGTTGTCCTTGCCATGCGGGCGGCTCGGCGCCGCCCCATGCGAGGATCCGGCTCTGCCCACGTCGCCGCCTCCCCCGCCCAACGCCGCTACACCAAGCAACCTGCATCACGTCGCCTTCACCGCGACACGAGCAACAATTCAAGACAAAATGAAGAAGAGAAAGACTCGAAGCTTACCCGCGCGACGCCCAGCGCCGGCATTGGACTCGGCCACCTCCTCGCCGCCTTGGGCCGCGGGCTCCTCTGGTACCACCGGCGCCACCTGCGACGGGGCCCGGGCGTTAGGATGCCGGATCGCGTTCAAGAGAACCTCCCGTGTCGCGTCCGGACGAACAAGAAGATGCGCGGCGGCAAAGTAAGGAGACCAGATGCTCACCTGCGGCACCGGTTCGCCTGGCTATACGGCGCCTTGCCGAATCGCCAATCCTCTCCAAGATTGGCCCTGGAGATGACGTTGACCGCGCGCGTGGCCTGCTCCGTAGACAGCCGCGTCGACCCCATACGGTTGGGGTCCTGCAAGCCGATCATCTCGCCGATGAGGCAGGAGCGCCTCTGAAGCGGGAGGACCCGGCGGGTGATGAACGCGGCGAGAAGGTCCGTGCCGGTGAGCCCCTCCTGCGTCCTCATCACCGTCACCCGCTCGCAGAGGTTGACGATCTCCTGCGACGGGCGCCGGGGCGAGTAGCCCCAGTTCGTCTTCGCCCGCGGTGGCGCGATGATGAAGGGGGGAAGATTGATAAGGTCCACGCCATGGTTGCGGACGTAGAAGAAGGAATTCTGCCACTTCTTGGCAGAATCCTCGAGCGGAATCTTGGGGAAATCTGCCCCCAACCGCTTGGAGATGACGGCGGCACCGCAATCGGCAAAATCCCCGGCCGACGGCCCCTGCTGCTTCAAGGAGAAGAAGCGCGCCCAGAGGTCGATCGTCGGCTCGACCCCCAGGTACCCCTCACACAGGGTCACGAAGCCGGAGAGTTGGACGATGGCGCCGGCGCCAAGATGGTGAAGTTGAAGCCTGAAGAACTCCAAGAAGGCGCGGAAGAAGGCGCTCACCGGCAGCCCGAGCCCGCGCTTGAAATGTGTGAGGAAGACAACGTGCTCCTACCCCTCGGGCCGAGGCCTCTGCTCGCCGCGCGGCAGGCGGACACCGACGTCCGTCTCCCGCGGCAAGCGCCGCAAGGCTCGAACCTGCGTGATGTCCTAGGGGGTGACGTTGGAGCCTATCCAAGAGCCCGACGGCAGCGCCATGGATAGAAGCGGAAAGAAGAAGACGAGCGACGGAGAAGGTCTCTGCTCAAGGCCGCGGGCACAGCTGTGCGTCGGTGGCAAGAAGTAGAGCACGAGCAGGGGGACAGGAGGGCGCGAGCGAGAATAATATCCGCCGCCCCCTTGCCCCCCTCAATTTATAACCCCCAGTTCAAACGTGGGGGAGTGGGATCGTCTGCACGCGCTCGTTCCACTACCCCGCAATAAGTGCAAACGTACACACGCACTAACTGCGCGGGGAAGTGCAACCGGCCCCCAGACGCCGCAACAAATCCGCACGCGTGGCCAAGGGCGCGCGGCGACGGGCCCCGGCCCGTCGCCCAGTCCCGTCACGCGCGTGGCTTGTCAGGCCCCTCCGGCTTCCGCGCACCACGTGGCACATGCGCGAAGCCCAAGGGATCGCCTCAACATTCGACGGACTCCTTGGTTCCCGCCACGGCCGGGATGACGCGATCCGGTTTCCAAGAAAACCGGCACACAGTGGGTGTTGCCGGACCCGGCGTTCGCAGATTCCGCCTTGCTCAAGGGGGAAGCTGTGAGGCCCACTCATTTGAAGACGACGGACCTTCACAGCTTCGGGGAATACTATCGGGGGGATGAACACCAGGCAGGCAACGAAACCCGGATATATTTCAAAAATAGCGGGGCCCGCATCGCCCCGCAAACCGGCGTGCGCCAGGCCGGGTCGCTCGACCCGGCAAAGCGTGCAACCCGGCCAAGACCCTCGACTCGGCAAGGTACGTCGACCCGGCCGCAGCGGCTGGCGCTAGGCAGCTCAGCCCGGCGCAACCTTGGCGTCCCCAGCAAGCCAACCCACCCGTGGCGTCCACGGCAACCCAGCCACGAGTCGGCTCCCGTCCCATCTAGGCCGTACGATAGGACGAGACCTCAATCACTGATTGATGACCCACAAGTATAGGGGATCTATCGTAGTCCTTTCGATAAGTAAAAGTGTCGAACCCAACGAGGAGCAGAAGGAAATGATAAGAGGTTTTCAGTAAGGTTTTCTCTGCAAGCACTGAAATAGTAGGTGATAGATAGTTTTGTGATAAGATAAATAGTAACGAGCAAAAAGTAAATAAAGTAAATAACATGCAGCAAGGTGGCCCATTCCTTTTTGTAGCAAAGGACAAGCTTGGACAAATTCTTATAATAGGAAAAACGCTCCCGAGGACACATGGGAATATCATCAAGCTAGTTTTCATCACGTTCATATGATTCGCGTTCGGTACTTTGATAATTTGATATGTGGGTGGACCGGTGCTTGGGTGCTGCTCTTACTTGAACAAGAATCCCACTTATGATTAACCTCTATTGCAAGCATCCGCAACTACAACAAAAGTATTAAGGTAAACCTAACCATAGCATGAAACATATGGATCCAAATCAGCCCCTTACGAAGCAACGCATAAACTAGGGTTTAAGCTTCTGTCACTCTAGCAACCCATCATCTACTTATTACTTCCCAATGCCTTCCTCTAGGCCCAAATAATGGTGAAGTGTTATGTAGTCGACGTTCAAATAACACCACTAGAGGCTAGACAACATACATCTCATCAAAATATCGAACGAATACCAAATCCACATGACTACTAATAGCAAGACTTCTCCCTTGTCCTCGGGAACAAACGTAACTACTCACAAAGCATATTCATGTTCATAATCAGAGGGGTAATAATATGCATAAAGGATCTGAACATATGATCTTCCACCAAATAAACCAACTAGCATCAACTACAAGGAGTAATCAACACTACTAGCAACCTACTAGCACCAATCCCGGACTTGGAGACCAGAATTTGATACAAAAGATGAACTAGGGTTTGGAGATGAGATGGTGCTGGTGAAGATGTTGATGGAGATTGCCCTCTCCCGATGAGAGGAGCGTTGGTGATGATGATGACGATGATTTCCCCCTCCCGGAGGGAAGTGTCCCCGGCAGAACAGCTCCGCCAGAGCCCTAGATTGATTCCGCCAAGATTCCACCTCGTGGCGGTGGAGTTTCGTCCCGTAAGCTTGCCCACAATTTTTTCCAGGGTAAAAGTGATGATATAGCAGAAGATGGACGATGGAGGCCCACCAGGGGGCCCAGGAGATAGGGGCGCGCCCTGTAGGGGGGGGGCGCCCCCTGTCTCCTGGACAGGGTGTGGGCCCCCTGGCCTATTTATTTTGCTCATAATTTCTTATAAATTCCAAAAAGTTGTTTCATGGAGTTTCAGGACTTGTGGAGATGTGCAGAACAGGTTTCCAATGTTTGCTCCTTTTCCAGCCAGAATTCCAGCTGCCGGCATCCCTCCTCTTCATGGTAAACCTTGTAAAATAAGGGAGAATAGCCATAAGTATTGAGATATAATGTGTAATAACAGCCCATAATGCAATAAATATTGATATAAAAGCATGATGCAAAATGAACGTATCAACTCCCCCAAGCTTAGACCTCGCTTGTCCTCAAGCGGAAGCCGAAATTGAAAAATATGTCCACTTGTTTAGAGATAGAGGTGTCGATAAAAATAAAATACGGACATGAGGGCATCATGATCATTCTAATAACAGCAACATATATGGATTTTGTCATATGATTTCCTATGCTCAAGTAATAAGCAATTCACAATATCAAGTATGGGTCAAAAACTTCATTGGGAACTAACAAACTATAATCTCAGTCATTGAAGCAATTGCAATTTATCGTAATATCGGAAAGAGTCAATAATAGAGCTTTTCAGCAAGCTCACATACTCAACTATCTCCTAGTCCCCTATAATTATCAACACTCACGCAATACTTGTGGTTATAGAGTTTCAGCCGGACACTGAGAAAGATAGGGGCTTATTGTGTTGCCTCCCAACGTATTCACCTTTAGGTGATGTCAACAATAATAGCCTATGCCAACTTACATCCAATTGGATATATGTATCATGATCTTTCAAACACGGGGAGCTTGCCAAAGGATAAAAATTAAAAAAAGGAAAGGTGAGCATCACCTTGACTCAAGCATAAAGTAAAGCATAAAGTAAAAGATAGGCCCTTCGAAGAGGGAAGCAGAGGTTGTCATGCACGTTTAGGGTTGATGCATAAAATCTTAGTGCAAAAGAACGTCACTTTATATTGCCCCTTGTATGTGGACCTTTATTATGCAGTCTGTCGCTTTTATTACTTCCACAACAAGTTCGTACAAAGCTTATTTTCTCTGCACTAATAAGTCATACATGTTTAGAGAGCAATTTTTTATTGCTTGCACCGATGACAACTTACTTGAAGGATCTTATTCAATCCATAGGTAGGTATGGTGGACTCTCATGGCAAAACTGGGTTTAGCGATAATTGGAAGCACAAGTAGTATCTCTACTTAGTGCCAGGAATTTGGCTAGCATGAGGGGGAAAGGCAAGCTCAACATGTTTGGAAGGTCAATGACAATATATTTTAACTGATATGTCGGAAAACATAAACCATTACGTTGTCTTCCTTGTCCAACATCAACTCTTTTAGCATGTCATACTTAATGAGTGCTTCATAATCATAAAAGATGTCCAAGATAATATATTTATATGTGAACCCCTCTTTCCTTACCACTTCCTATGAATTGCAACAATGACCAAGGCTACGTTCATCAACTCTCAACAATTTTTATGCCTCATACTTTCTATATGTGAAGTTATCACTATCCATCAGATCAATATGAACTCTTTTGTTCTTTCTACTTTCTCAAGATCATAGCATCATAGCAAAGCCCTTGACTCAATACTAATCTTTATTATAGATAGCACACGGACTTGCTTACATAAAGAGATCGCAAAGCAAAGCTCAAAACTACTTGATATCAAAACTTCAATCTACTAGATCAAGATACTACTAAAAGGATCGAACTAAATAAAGCGGTAAAGATAGGAGTGTGATGGTGATACGATACCGGGCACCTGCCCCAAGCTTGGCAGTTGCCAAGGGGAGTGCCCATACCCATGTGATTATTTCTCCTTCTTCGTTGTTGGTGTAATATTCTTGGCGATGATTCCCCTCAAGATACGGTTCTCCTCCTCGAGCTTATTGACTTGCTGCTTGAGGTCCATTATTTCCTTGCGAAGCTTTCCTGTAACGGCTAAAGCTCCTTGCACCCAAGGGTGTTGCATAGCTGCGGGAGAACAAGAGACACTCCTTCTCATATTTTCATAAGAAAGAAATCTAACATTGGAAGGGAGAACCGAGTTTGGAATAGCTGAGCTCTGTAGTTCCCCCATTGTAAACCCAGCTCGGAGGCGAGAGGTGACTTCTTGATCCTCCATGGCATCTACCCTCATCAAGTCGGCCTCCATCTCTTTCTCCGTTGCTGGCCCAAAGTGGTCAGCGTCGCTGTTTGCCCTTGGTTCCGGTGCCGGATTAGATACCCGGCTCTCCCCAACTGACTCTTGAGAAGACATCTTGCTCTAATCTGCAGCAACAACGGCTCAAAACAAAACAGAGGAGATTTGCGTGATACGGGAGTCAAAACCTTCGGGAGAATATATAATGAATTTTTACCGACCAAAATACGTAACATACAAGAAAACGGAGTCCGGGAGGCACACGAGGTGCCCACGAGACAGGGGGCGCGCCCTACAAGGGGGGGCGCCCTCCGCTCTCGTGGGAGCCTCGTGTCCCTTTCGGACTACTTCTTTCTTCCTAAAATTCTTAAATAATCCAAAACTGATAAAAAATGCCATTAGAGTTGTTTTGGAGTCGGTTTACTCACCGTACCACGTACCTATGCCTTTTCGGAGTCTGGAAAGTTCTGAAAAGTGTCTCTTATGTATTCCTCAGGGGTTATGGTCTCAATAATATTAGTTTCCACATTAATAGGATTACCTGAAATATAATGTTTAATTCTTTGACCGTTTACCACCCTCGGATTTGTGCCTTCGAAGTTATTGATTTTTATAGCACGTAGGGACCTTCCCATTTTGAGAGAAGTTTTCCTGCAAAAAATCTTAAACAAGAGTTGAATAATAACATATAATCTCCTATGTTAAACTCACGCTTTTGTATCCTCTTATCATGCCAGCGTTTGACTTTTTCTTTGAAAAGCTTGGCATTCTCATATGCTTGGGTTCTCCATTCATCAAGTGAGATACTATCAAACGACCTCTTCTCACCGGCAAGTTTGAAATCATAGTTGAGCTCTTTAATAGCCCAGTATGCCTTATGTTCAAGTTCGAGAGGTAAATGACATGCTTTTCCATAAACCATTTTATATGGAGACATACCCATAGGATTTTTGTATGCAGTTCTATACGCCCATAATGCATCATCAAGTTTCTTGGACCAATTCTTTCTAGACCTTTTGACATTCTTTTGCAAAATTAATTATTGAGCTCTCTATTGCTCAACTCTACTTGACCACTAGACTGCGGGTGATAAGGAGATGCGATTCTATGATTGACATCATACTTAGCAAGCATCTTACGGAAAGCACCATGAATAAAGTGTGAACCACCATCAGTCATAAGATATCTAGGGACTCCAAACCTCGGAAAAATTAACTTCTTTAAGCATTTTAATAGAAGTGTTATGATCAACGCTACTAGTTGGAATAGCTTCTACCCACTTAGTAACATAATCAACAGCAACTAAAATATGTGTATAACCATTGGAGGCAGGAAAAGGTCCCATATAATCAAAGCCCCAAACATCAAACGGTTCAATAACAAGGGAATAATTCATAGGCATTTCTTGACGTCTACTAATGTTACCTATTCTTTGGCATTCATCACAAGATAAGATAAACTTACGAGCTTATGTATTTAGCAACAATGTAATTAGCATAATCAGCATACCAAGGAGCAGTACGAGAAGCATTGACAACCGCTAATTGTTCATCAGGAAACTATCATTAATAGGCAGTGGGTCGTCAAGAACATTCTCTAACCTAGACAAGTTATCTGCAACAGGGTTCTCAGCTCCTTTTCTATCAATAATATGCAAATCAAATTCTTGGAGCAAGAGAACCCATCTAATGAGTCTAGGCTTAGCATCTTTCTTTTCCATAAGATATTTAATAGCAGCATGATCAGTGTGAATAGTGACCTTGGAATCAACAATATAAGTTCTAAACTTATCACATGCAAACACAACTGCTAAGAATTCTTTTTCAGTAGTAGCATAATTTCTCTGAGCAGTATCAAGAGTCTTACTAGCATACTGGATAACATTCAATTTCTTATCGACTCTTTGACCTAAAATAGCACCTACAGCATAATCACTAGCATCGCACATAATTTCAAAAGGTAAATTCCAATCAGGTGGCTGAACAATAGGTGCAGTGATCAAAGCTTTCTTAAGTGTTTCAAATGCTTCTACACAATCATCATCGAAGACGAAAGGAATATCTTTTTGCAATAAATTAGTCAGAGGCCTAGAGATTTTAGAAAAGTCCTTAATGAACCTCCTATAAAAGCCGGCATGACCAAGGAAACTTCTTATACCCTTTATGTCCTTGGGACATGGCATCTTTTCAATAGCATCAACTTTGGCTTTATCGACTTCAATACCTCTCTCGGAGATCTTGTGCCCCAAGACAATGCCTTCATTAACCATAAAGTGACACTTTTCCCAATTCAGGACGAGACTAGTGTCTTCGCATCTCTTCAAAACTCGATCAAGGTTGCTCAAACAATCATCAAAAGAGGATCCATAGACGGAGAAGTCATCCATGAATACCTCACAAATCTTTTCACAAAAATCAGAGAATATAGCCATCATGCATCATTAAAAGGTAGCAGGTGCATTACATAAACCAAAAGGCATACGTCTATAAGCAAAAGTACCAAAAGGGCAAGTAAAAGTAGTTTTAGATTGATCCTTTGCTGACACAGGTATTTGAGAGAAGCCAGAATAACCATCTAGAAAGCAAAAATGTGTGTGTTTGGATAGCCTTTCTAGCATTTGATCAATGAAAGGTAAAGGGTAATGATCTTTCTTAGTAGCTTTATTTAACTTACGAAAATCAATTACCATCCTATAACCTGTAATAATTCTTTGCGGGATCAATTCATCTTCATCATTAGGAAACGGTAATACCTCCCTTCTTGGGGACACACTCCCTTCTTGGGGACACAATGGACAGGGCTTACCCATTCACTATCAGCAACGGGATAAATAATACCTGCCTCAAGGAGTTTTAGTATCTCCTTTCTTACCACTTCCTTCATTTTGGGATTTAATCGTCTTTGAGGATCTCTAACTGGTTTGGCATCTTTCTCCACTGAAATTTTGTGTTGACATAATGTGGGACTAATGCCCTTGATATCATCCAGAGTATATCCAATAGCAGCTCGGTGCTTCTTCAGAGTTTTCAATAATCTTTCTTCTTCTTTCTCTGAAAGGTTAGCACTAATAATAACAGGATATATTTCTTTTTCATCAAGATAAGCATACTTAAGATTATCAGGTAAAGGTTTGAGTTCAAACACGGGATCACCCTTGGGTGGAGGGGGATCCCCAAGAATTTCAACGGGAAGGTTATGTTTCAGCACAGGTTCTTGTTTAAGGAACACTTCATCTATTTCTTCCCTTTCCTTCATAAACCTATCGTTTTCATGGTCTAACAAATAATGTTCTAACGAATCAGTTGGAGGAACAGCTATGGAAGCAAGACCAATAATCTCATCTTTACTAGATGGTTCCCTTTCACGAGGCTGTCTATTAAATTTGGCAAAATTAAAATCATGAGACATACCATCTATGCCAACAGTGACTACCTTCCTTTTACAATTAATCTTAGCACTAGCCATATTCAAGAAAGGTCTACCAAAAATAATGGGACAAAAATCATCTTGTGGGGCAGCAAGAACAAGAAAATCAGCAGGGTATTTAATCTTCCCGCACAAGACTTCAACATCTCTAACAATCCCTGTAGGTTTAATGGTGTCCCTATTAGCAAGCTTAATAGTAACATCAATGTCTTCCAATTCAACAGGTGCAATATCATGCATAATTTCTTTATATAGATCATAAGGTATCGCACTAGCACTAGCATCCATATCGCATAAGCCATGATAGCAATGATCTCCTATTTTAACAGAAACAATAGGCATGCCTACAACAGGTCTACGTGTCTTAGTATCGGGTCTAGCAATATAAGCAGTTTCACCCACGAAAGAGATAACATGCCCATCTAAGTCCTCATCCAAGAGATCTTTAATCATAGCAATACCAGGTTCAACATTAATTTGCTCAGGAGGTGTATAGGTCCTAGTATTACTCTTACGAACAACAGTCAAAGCTTTAACATGATCTTTTATCCTGACAGGAAAAGGAGGTTTTTCAACATAAGCAGTAGGAACAATAGGATCACTATAAGTAATAGTCTTTTCTTCGACTGTAATAGGTGCAACTACTTTCACTTCAACAGGAGGATTGTATTTAAACCACTTCTCTTTAGGGAGATCAACATGAGTAGCAAAAGATTCACAAAAAGTAGCTACTATCTCAGAGTCAAGTCCATACTTAGCGCTAAATCCACGAAAAGCATCGGTATCCATAAAAGATTTAACACAATCAAACTTAGGTGTCATACCTGACTCCTTACCATCGTCGGAACCCCAATCTTCAGAGTTGCATTTAATTCTTTCCAATAAGTCCCATTTGAAATCAATATTCTTCAGCATATAGGAACCAGCGCAGGAAGTATCGAGCAGGTTGCGATTATTAAGAGAAAGCCGAGCATAAAAATTCTAAATAATCATTTCCCGAGAGAGCGCATGATTGGGGCATGAATATAACATTGACTTAAGCCTCCCCCAAGCTTGAGCGATGCTTTCTCCTTCGCGAGGCCAGAAATTATATATGTAATTACGATCACGATGAACAAGATGCATAGGTAGAACTTCTGGTGAAATTCCAACTTCAATCGCTTATAATTCCAAGATCCCGTATCATCACATAGCCTATACCATGTCAATTCATCTCCGTTCAAAGATAAAGGGAAGACCTTCCTTTTAACAACATCATCGGGAATACCTGGAAGCTTAAATAATCCACAGACTTAATCCACAAAGATAAGGTGTAAATCAGGATGCAATGTTCCGTCTCCTGCAAAAGGATTAGCTAGCAGTTTTTCTAGCATACCCGAAGGAATCTCAAAGTGAATATTTTCATAAGGTTCAGTAGGTTGAGGAGCATCTCTTTGCTCTTCTGGTTGGGGTGAAGATACCCCAAACAAGCCCTTCAAAGGATTAGTTTCCATAGTGACAAGTGACAGAAAATTTCAGCACACTATATAAATGTTTCCTTACCAAGTTCCACTCACCAAAAGCGCTACACTCCCCGGCAACGGCGCCAGAAAAGAGTCTTGATGACCCACAAGTATAGGGGATCTATCGTAGTCCTTTCGATAAGTAAGAGTGTCGAACCCAACGAGGAGCAGAAGGAAATGATAAGCGGTTTTCAGTAAGGTTTTCTCTGCAAGCACTGAAATAGTAGGTGATAGATAGTTTTGTGATAAGATAAATAGTAATGAGCAAAAAGTAAATAAAGTAAATGACATGCAGCAAGGTGGTCCAATCCTTTTTGTAGCATAGGACAAGCCTGGACAAATTCTTATAATAGGAAACACGCTCCCGAGGACACATGGGAATATCATCAAGCTAGTTTTCATCACGTTCATATGATTCGCGTTCGGTACTTTGATAATTTGATATGTGGGTGGACCAGTGCTTGGGTGCTGCTCTTACTGGAACAAGCATCCCACTTATGATTAACCTCTATTGCAAGCATCCGCAACTACAACAAAAGTATTAAAATAAACCTAACCATAGCATGAAACATATGGATCCAAATCAGCCCCTTACGAAGCAACGCACAAACTAGGGTTTAAGCTTCTGTCACTCTAGCAACCCATCATCTACTTATTACTTCCCAATGCCTTCCTCTAGGCCCAAATAATGGTGAAGTGTTATGTAGTCGACGTTCACGTAACACCACTAGAGGCTAGACAACATACATCTCATCAAAATATCGAACGAATACCAAATTCACATGACTACTAATAGCAAGACTTCTCCCTTGTCCTCAGGAACAAACATAACTACTCACAAAGCATATTCATGTTCATAATCATAGGGGTAATAATATGCATAAAGTATCTGAACATATGATCTTCCACCAAATAAACCAACTAGCATCAACTACAAGGAGTAATCAACACTACTAGCAACCTACTAGCACCAATCCCGGACTTGGAGACAAGAATTTGATACAAGAGATGAACTAGGGTTTGGAGATGAGATGGTGCTGGTGAACATGTTGATGGAGATTGCCCTCTCTTGACGAGAGGAGCGTTGGTGATGATGATGATGATGATTTCCCCCTCCTGGAGGGAAGTGTCCCCGACAGAACAGCTCCGCCAGAGCCCTAGATTAATTCCGCCAAGGTTCCGCCTCGTGGCGGCGGAGTTTCGTCCCGTAAGCTTGCCCACGATTTTTTCCAGGTTAAAAGTGATGATATAGCAAAAGATGGACGCTGGAGGCCCACCAGGGGGCCCAGGAGATAGGGGGCGCGCCCTGTAGGGGGGGGCGCCCCAGTCTCCTGGACAGGGTGTGGGCCCCCTGGCCTATTTCTTTTGCTCATAATTTCTTATAAATTCCAAAAAGTTGTTTCGTGGAGTTTCAGGACTTTTGGAGTTGTGCAGAATAGGTTTCCAACGTTTGCTCCTTTTCCAGTCAGAATTCCAGCTGCTGGCATCGCCCCTCTTCATGGTAAACCTTGTAAAATAAGGGAGAATAGCCATAAGTATTGAGATATAATGTGTAATAACAGCCCATAATGCAATAAATATTGATATAAAAGCATGATGCAAAATGGACGTATCACTGATGACCAAGACTACAGTGCCCCCGCCCATGCCCAGGGTCAGCCGGAGCATGGAAACAGTGCCCCTTACCTACCCGCTGACCAGGGCTGGCACGTCAACAGTGTTCCCGCCCTCACCGCTGACAACGGCAAGCGGCGGCCTGACGGAGAACACTGTGCGCGGCTCGACTCGGCCACGCCATGACGATCGACAAGACGGTGCACCGTCCCCCTAGGCACGCGGGGCCCGCACCTAGGGGAACCCGGTGAACCACAAGCTCCCAAGTGGGACCCAGCTCGATACCCCGGACACCGACAATACGGACCCACCGACTCGGCATATTACCATTGTAACCCTGGGTGGGTTGATCTATAAAACCCCCCAGGAGTGCACGCCTACAGGGGGATGAGAGGTGAGATCCCTGGCATGAAAAGCCATACGAGATAAAGCAAGCAAGATAGGACTAGCCACTACATAGCAACACCAGAGAGAAGGAGCAGCCGGAGCCTTGGCGAGCCTCCTTCCTCCTCCATACAGCTCCAGGAGCGACATTGTACTATCAACCATCCAACTAAACTCGGCAGGACTAGGGGTGTTATCTCTCCGGAGAGCCCCAAACCTGGGTATGTCCGGCGTCCCGCGCCTGCGCATATCAACCTCGCCTCCGAAGCCCACCAGCGCCCTCGAGCCTCCTCCTCTCTTTAGCTATCCCTTGGCATCTGCCGTGCGCCCACCACGACACGCGTGATGGACAGGCGGAGCGTTCCGCCGGCGTGCCGTCCAGAAACATTTTCCTAAAAAAATGATTCATTGTCTCTCGTTTCGTCAATCCCGCCGCAGCCTCATGATTGGGATTCTTTTTGCAAGAGAACTTTACGACCAATTCATAATCAAACATGACAGTACAAAAAAGACTAGAGGTAATAAAAATTATAATCAGATCCATGGACCATCTATTGATGACTACAAACACTCAGCGAGCTGAAGGCACGCCGCCGTCATCACCTCGCCAGAGCCGGAGCCGGGCAAACCTTGCTGTAGTAGATAGTCAGAAAGTCTTCGTCCTAAGGCCCCAAAGGACCAGCACACCATAGGAGCAACCATCGTCGATGTAACCACAGGAACAAACGAAAACTGGATCCAAATAGATGCATCGAAGACCAGCACCGACTGAGTCCCATGAGATCCGACAGTGACACAGCTTCACATGCCATCTGACAATATTAAATGCACCATCGGGGCGGGGATCGAACGTGGAAGACATTATTCCTACTGAGGGACATCGCCACCACCACACAGTCCCAACCAAGACGCCTGATGACCCACAAGTATAGGGGGTCAATCATAGTCTTTTTGATAAGTAAGAGTGTCAAACTCAACGAGGAGCAGAAGGAATTGATAACCGGTTTCAGCAAGTTATTCCTTGCAAGTGCTGTAAAAGAGTAATAACAGATACTAGTTTGATAGCAACATAATTCGTAGCAAGTAACAAGGTGCACCGCTACTTGTCGGCGCACCTGGTGTGTCGTTAGTGGACAGGGAGGACCGATGGATCGAACGGTGCTGATTCCAGATTGTAAAGTACTCGATTTACATATTCATGGAAAGGGGAAATTCGAGATACAGAAGAAGGATGCGAGGAGGAAGACGACCAACTTTCTCTCCAAGTTCTATCCTAGCAACTAGCCGAACCACCCTTCCTCTCACCCACCCGAACATTATATACTTATACTAGTGGTTGGGGCGTCACCCTGTGGCGCCGCTTGAAGGAAAGTTGTGCGCATGTTTGCATTTAAAAATATACATGTGGTTCTCTCCTCCATCTAGAAAAACATTTTAGAAAAAAAATCCTCACCTCCATCTAAAACATCTAAAAAAAGGTAAAACAAGAAAAAACGACTACTGTCGCAACCTACCAGGATAGCCCTCCATTTAAAAAAAATGTGTGGGGTCCTCACCTCCATCTAAAAAGGAAAAAACATTTTAAAAAAATCCTCACCTTCATCTAAAACTAATATTCCAAAAGTTTTTTCACCGCATGCAACTAGCTTGTGCCATGTGGCATAGCTGGTTGCCCCCCCCCCCCCTCTCCCGACGCTTAATGGTTTTAGTGGTTACAGGGCTCAAAGCCCATTCAGAGCCTACAAACCGAATCGGTAGGTGAGATTTGTGTATGGGCTACCGTTTGAACTCTGGCCTTCTTCCCGCTCTTTTGTACTCTTGTTTCTTACATACATGTTTACATCCGACCAAGTTACTAAAGATACCCCTAGTCCAAAGTTGTTTTCATGACAACAACCTAACTTATCCAAAAAAAGAGTAAGATTTGTTTTTCCGAAGTATGTACAAATGTTAATTTTTTTGTGGGAATGTACAGATATTACCTACTGTAGTGCATTCTGCGCACTCGTTGGAGGAGAAAGAAAGGGAGGAAGGACATCCGCACAAAAAAAAAACAGGAGGGGATGGGAAGGGAGAGAAGTAAATGTGGACAAGTTGGACCCACTCATCAGTGCCATGGATGGGTTTGAGCTATGGGATCGCTCCCGAGGACAATGTTTATATTATATATATAGTATATAAAGGAAAAGGGCGCATGAGAATTATCAACTACCCCACCAAAAAAAGACAGTCAACTTTCCGGCCCAAAATGATGCACTCTTCGGTAGTGAATGCATACATGTGGAACCAATGTCACTAGGAAAGCCAATGCCACTAACTTGTCTATTCAGATCCAAATTTGAGTTGATGTTGGACATCTAGGGCGCTCTAATTGAGCTAGATTAAGTGTTTTACCCACAAAGCATCCACCATTCCTTATAATATGCTCGCGTAAAGATATGTCTACTTAACTGCAGCAACCAGCTCACTCTACTCAAGCAAGTACTTCTAAGAAATTCAATTGAATATCTTACGATTTGAAAAATTAACTAGATGAACAAAGGACATGATATATTTTTTCAAGTGAATCATTGCAGATAAATAATGAAAAAGACACACAAAAAGCAACTTTTGATCTTAAACAATGACATTGAGAAAAGGTGGTAGGCAAAAAAAATATATATCCTCAAGTTACATATATTCAAAAGGTAGCAACAAACTCAATTAAGTACTCAGTGACATAAAGAAGCTCTACATTGTGGCAGTCAGCAGTAACAGGCAAGTATTGAGGCAAAAGACTTTCAGCAGTTTGAGATTCCTTGAAGTGTGACAGACGGATGACATTTCTATACAACTTATCTGCACTGCTAATTTTCCCAATCGCTTCACCAACCACTTCACTATGGCTATTCTTACTAACAGCAAACTTATCCCAATAATTAATGTAGTATTACTATTAATGCAACTTGCACTTCATCCTACCAACTCCTACCAGAAGCATGGCATGGCCAGGAATTCTTTTGAGCCTACCCATGTTCCTATTTCCAATCGCCCGGCGAAGATGACGTGCCTTTTAACAACCACAATACCTGAGTTGCAAGAGCTAATTGTGCACCATAGAACCACACTAAAAGCTAATTCCCCGATCATTCTCAACATTCATACTGATTGTATGATTTATGCTGACCATTTATACTAAACAATTTTAATTCTTAGTAACTCAACTTACACTAATTGTATGCTTGTTAATTGAGACGATATATGAAATACTTACCTTCGGTACTATTCTCATCTATAACTAACATATATCCCCCTAAACACATATGTCTATTAACATACATATTACCATGCAATTCAAATATTTATGTTATTATTGCATTTTTCTTGTGCTAAACTGAAATTATGTTGCGCCGCAGTTTTTAGTTCCAAATATTAAAGAACATTTTATTCTAATGGACTACGCCTTAAATCTCCGATTAAAATACAACAACATTTCTATATGCCATTAAATATCTACAGAACTTGGAGAATTTTAGTGTGTTTGAATCAATGGACAAACTTATTTTGAGAGTAAGAATTTATGGACTACTCCCATAATATAAGATGCTATTACAACAAATATACGAGTACTTGGCTGTAATAACATCTTCTATTATAAGATGGGGGAATAATTCGATAGAGATTTCTAGACTATATGACAACCAAGTTTAGCTTTAACTAAGTTACACAACTCTAGATTGTATAAGGTGCCAGCCAATAGTTTGTTGCCAAGTCCCCTCTTATGCTCTCACTCATTGGTGGTGCAACAGGTTGACTTCGACAAGTCATGACCAATTCTCCAGTAACCAATTATTCTGCAGAACTATTCAATGTCCCCAAAAGTTGTGTGCCAAAGTTTGATAATTGCAACTAGAGAATTCATTCCAGATTTGATATGACTAGGCACGAATAAAAACAGCTACAAAAATAACGGAAACTGGATCATGAAAGGATAAACCACAAATCATATAATACAACCAAATTTCCCCAGGCTCATAGTGCATATCTGGGGAGCATGACCAAATTCGACAAGAAAGATGCAACACCGTGTGATTGCTAACCAAAGCAGATACATAGTACAGATTAAACTGTAGTTCCCACACTCTAATAGCATCACTAACACTCATTATCCGAATACCATTACTAACACACATCATAGGATATTCTAATAGTACATTAACCACTTGTTTGATTTCACGAGCACTATCCTACCTCTAAGACAGCATAAACTTAACTTGTCTTGCATAGATAGTCGCAGAGAACTACACATCATACTCTCTCTTGTAAGAAGTAGAATTATGCATAGATTGCCGAAAGAAAGACGAATAAAGACGAATGGAAAGGCCCGTGGACATGACCAAAACAAGGGCTAGTAGCACTTTTCTCAGGAATTGCCCCTGCAGACGGAGGACAAAGGGTTTTCATCTCGCGAAGAATCAGCAGTTGTGTTGTATATTGACTAAGCTAAATACCATTTTCACTACTTTTGGCCACAGGTGAGATAGAGTTTTTTTCTTGAAATTGAGTTCGGAGTTCGGACCACATAATTCTAGATTTCAAAAAAAAGTATTTTGCAGATACTCATGACCACACTCTTGTGCACATCCAAGTCATCATAGAGGTTATCTTCTTTCTCCCTGCCATAAATGTTCCCTACCAAGGTGCGCCTACGGTTCATGATCTCCGAGTTGATGTGGTATGGCACCGTCCAGGGAGGAACATAGTCAAGGGGTCTTTTCTGCAGGCCATCTTCTCAAACTCCGACTCATGCCCATGGAAATCTATCCTGACTAGATGCACAATTCTAGTCCACATGTACTCAGAGTAAAGGCACCGAATTTGTGCTGCCAACACATGAGATAATTAATATATATTGAATGTTACATCATAAACTGCGTGTGCACACAAAAATATCAAAAAAGAAATTCTATGCGGTTTTCAAGCTTCACCAAACATGAAGCCTTAGAATTTTGACATAAACCATGTGTAATGCCTATAAAAGGGTGCATGGATGGCAGACATAGCTTCTTATAAACCACTATTTTTTTTTGAACGAGGAAATGAGTACGGTGGTGAAGGGATCATCCAGCTACATGTTGATCACTATGGCACGCTTCTTGATCAAATGTTTGACTTGACCAACCTATAAACATGGAGATATATTCAAGTAAAGGCATTCAATTTTATTTATCCTCGATACTTCTTTTTCTTGACTGATCCCCTTTTAATTTTACTTTGTACATAAGAAGGTATAGGCTGATGGAATAATAAAACAGACAAGTGGTCTGTTATGGTAAAGATGCATGATGGTGCTTCGGACTCTGTATATAACATTTACAACAAGATATACTAGATAGAACACGGAAAAAGATATTGGCATACGGTTGGTTATAGCATACCAGCACATGGCGGAGGCAGAGCAACAGAAGGACTCGTTTTTCTTGGTCATTGTTGCTAATTTCAGCACACACAAAAAACAATGTCGGAGCACCAGCACAAGGGCTTTTGGGAGTAGCCACGAAATTGACGTGAATGTGGCCATACTTAAGATGAAAGGAAGTAGCACCGCAGACAAAATCATTCAGGATCCTGTAATTTGACATTTGGTGAGAATATACCAGTAGTTGAGAAATGTTAGCAATAACCAACAACAAGCACATCAAACCTACCCCATTTGGCATCTGATCATATGCATTGAGCAGAGCGTTGACCTTCTTGGAGATTCTTGTATACATGCCTGCTAGCTTTGCACGGGGGTAAACTGTGAGGGGGAGTGGGAGAAATGCCCTCTTGCAGTCATGAGCAGATTCTGGACACAGCAACATGGCAAGCCGCTTAACATCTTGAGAAGATAGCATGTCAGAGCCACACTACAGAAGAGGCAAGGAAGGCTCCAGCATCGCCTTACATGAAGTGAGAAATTTTACCTGGGCGTTCGGGGTTGGGGTGAAACGCTGCGGTCGCGGTGGCGAAGAAGGCTTCCTCGAGACTAGTGTTGAGCTTCAACAACATTGCAAAGGTTGGCATCTGTCTGGAGCAAGCATCGCACAGGTTGATAGAAATCGAAGCGATGATTAACGTGTGCAGAGGAAGGAGGCCAGGCTATACAAGGAGCGGTTCCCCACACGGTGGAGACCCTAGCGTGCCGATCACATCCAGGTCCAGCTCGAGTTTCATGGTAGGTGGGAACGCAACGTCATAACAGATGGTGTTTACGATGATGTTGGAGACAAGATCAAGAGGGCCATAGCAGTAGCCGGCCTTGACCAGGCTACGGTCACTAGTAGAAAAAACCCCATTCGTCCCGGTTCGTGTGGGCCATTTGTCCTGGTTGGCAAACCAGGACTAAAGGGTCGGTACTAAAGCCCTATACCTTTAGTCCCGGTTCACCCGGAACCGAGGCAGATGGGGCTCCACGTGGCCGCTGCCACTTGCCCAGGCAGGAGGACCTTTTGTCCCGGTTGGTGCCACCAACCGGGACCAAAAGGCTTCCACGCGTCAGCAGTTCAGGGGCTGGGTTTTTT
>NC_057810.1:13730540-13735947 GCF_018294505.1 Triticum aestivum
GTTAATTTAGAGGTTTCATATATTGTGTTAGCTAGCTAATAGAGAGAAGTGTCCTCTCTTATCTCCGTGCTTGGTCAACGCTATGTACTATACGTATAGAGAGGACTCGACACGCTAGCTAGCTAGTGAGCAAATGAAGGAAACCATTAAGTACAGAAGATCGTCATGAACATATACACAAAGAGAAGTGATCGACCTTTCCTTCTCCGATAGATTGGTCGAACAACAAGTTTTCGTATATCTATCCGACGCTACTGGCTACATATATATACAATATAAGATCTCTCACAAAATCCCCTAACATCTGTACTCAACTTCCACATGGTATTCTCTGTGTTTGTCGATGACGTGGTCAAGAAAGAATCCCGCCAACTCCTCTTGAATTGCTCGTATGCGATCTTGTGGTAGGAGTTCATCCCGCATCTGCCACATCTAATTTGAAGAAGGGGGTCAATACATATATATGGATGAAACTCAACACAAATGATGGTAATAAAATAAAATTGTGAATATTATTTCTTACGCACTTCATATTGTTGTTTAGAGTAACCCCGCTCACAGGTGGTGTGGCGGATGAACTCGCAAATGTAGTATCCACAAAAATCATTCACGGGTTCCTGCCACAACCACTTTA
Organism: Triticum aestivum; assembly: GCF_018294505.1. Taxonomy (NCBI): domain Eukaryota; kingdom Viridiplantae; phylum Streptophyta; class Magnoliopsida; order Poales; family Poaceae; genus Triticum; species Triticum aestivum. The sequence continues at coordinate 13,731,175 of NC_057810.1, forward strand.
CAAGAAATAGAGGTCAATCAAACATACAAGTAAGAACTTTTTCCTTTCAAAAAGAAGATAAGAACAAGAGGCTCACCCTGGTGGTGCCGGCGACAAGATCGGTGCGGGCGATCGACGGCAGTGAAGATGGGGACTGGACATGACGGACCGCTAAACCTAGACAAATATTGAGGAAAATGGAGCTTGGAGGTCGAGCTTGGAGAGGAGAAAGCTTAAGTAGTGTGGCTCGGGCATTCCATCGAACACCTAGTGTGCATAGGAGGTGAGCTAGAGCACCACAAAGCCCTCTCCCCTCGCCCGCCAGAAAAAACAGAGCAGTGTGCTCTGCTCTTACGCGAGGGGGTATATATAGGCATCTCATTGGTCCCGGTTCATGGCTTGAACCGGTACTAAAAGACAGCATTTGGTCCCGGTTCAAGCCACCAACCGGGACCAATGGTGGTGGGCCAGGAGTGAGGCCCATTGGTCGCAGTTCGTCCCACCAACCGGGACCAAAGGGCCAGACGAACCGGGGCCAATGCCCCCACGAGGCCCGGCAGGCCCCCTGGCCTCACGAACCGGGACCAATGCCCCCATGGGTCTCGGTTCGTGACTGAACCGGGACTAATGGGCTTATCTGGCCCGAACGAAAGCCCTGTTTTCTACTAGTGGGTGGAAGCGAGAGCCTGTTGGCAGTAGGGCAAGGGCCTGGAAGTAGAACCCATGGATGGTGTACCGGTGAGTGACCGTCAAGCGATGCGAAGCAAGAAAGTGAGCAGGTAAGTATGTACGAACCAGAATGACTTCTGCAACACAGTTGATGTGGCAGAAAAATGCACAAGGTCCCAAAGGCACGCGGCCAGTGATGGAGGTCCTGGCCGGCCAGCGAGGGAGAAAGGAGAGGAGACCAAGGGAGAGGGAGGAAGGTGGAGGTCCCCAGCAACGTTGGGAGGCTAGGATCGCACCGTGGTGGTCAGAAGAGGAGGCCAACCATGGCGGCTAGCGTCCGTGGTTGGCTATGGACGGAATAGAAAGTGAGGTTGGGGAGGAAGGGAAGGTGGTGCGGTGGCAGGGCGAGGCTCGCCGGTGGCAGTGCTTCGGCGACCAGCTAGACAGTGCGGCGGCTCATGGATTGAATCAGACGAGGTGCTTGGTGCAGCTCTCGGTCCGACCGAGGCGGAAGACCCACAAATTTTGCAACACCTATCGTGTTGCAATTAGGAGTTTTGCAACAACTACTATGTTGCACGAAAGATGTACGTTGTGGGTAGTCCGATCTAGCTCGGATCTAACTGCTGTGCGGCCGGTGGAACTCTACGCGTAATCGGCCGGCGGAACTCTACGTGTGATTCTAATCGTTTCCCTTTTATTACACAACCAATGTGAATCCATAGACTAAAACTTGTCCACATCAAATAATATATTTAGCAAGCCCTCCATCCATCTATATACAACAAGTCCATATGTAGAGACATATCGCACATTTAAAGATATTTTATTTATTGGTTATCTGTTCCAATTACTACTAGTAAATAATCTCTTCGTTTGATAATTCTTGTCGTCGTTCTAGTTCAAAATGTAGGGAGTAAACTTTATTGATATTTTAGCATGTGCTTCTTCACTATCACTGCTATGGAGTGGCCTGAACTTCCTTGGCCTTGTCCTGGACAAGCTCCCACGCGTCCTGGACGTGCCGCATCTCCGTCATGGCTGCGCCCACGACCATACGGATTACAAACTTGTTGTCCACCACAAAGTGTGTCATGAAGGCTCGCCCGCTACCGTTGATGGCCACGAGTAGCTTGCGGTTCAAGGCCTCCATGTCGTCACGGCCTTCGTGCCTTGGGCGGAGGCGGAATGTCACAAGGGAGAATCTCCTCGGCACGACCACCTCGAACCGTTCGTCGGCCTCCAACATCGTTTCAAACCACTTGGCCATGTCGACGTGCCTCCGTATGTACGCCCGCATGCCCGCCACGCCGTAGCGGCGCAAGACCAACCACAACTTCATGGCACGGAAAGGGTGTGACAATGCGATCTGCCAGTCCTTATAGTTGACAACCTCTGCTGCACCTTCCCCGCCGACGTTGTTAAGGTATTCTGGATTGCTAGATAGTGCGGATGTCAGCAAGGCTGGGCTCACCACCCATAGGCAACAGCAGTTCATGTTGGTGAGGAACCACTTGTGCGGGTTCATGCTCACGGAGTCCGCGAGCTCAGCGCCATCGATGTAATCCTTGAACTCGGGGCATATCAATGCGCTACCGGCGTAGGCAGCGTCGATGTGTAGCCACATGCCATACTGTCGCGCCACCTCCCCGAGATCACGCACCGGGTCTACCGCGCCGAGCCCTGTCGTGCCAACGGTTGTGCACAAGTATAGCGGCACGAGACCGTCGGCCACGTCAGCCTTCACCGCTTCATGTACACTGTCGGCGGTCAGTCCGTAGGCTGAACCCGCCAATGTTGGGATGACGCGGAAGTTGGACGGCGGGATTCCTACGATCCTCGCACCCTTTTGGAAGGTGTAGTGGCTCTGGTCCGAAGCATAGACCACCAGCCTCAGGATGGCTTCATGGCCGAGGTTGCTCAGCGCGCGATCGCGCGCTGCCGCGAGCGTGCACACAACGGCTTCGCAGGTGCTGCCGTGCAGCACGCCGCCGCCGCCGCCAGAGAAGAGGAAGCATTCCGGGAGGCCCACCAGCCTGGCCATCCAGTCCACCACCACGCCCTCGAGCTCGGTCGCAGCCGGTGACGCAGCCCACATGAACGGTAAGACGTTGAGACCGGTGGAGAGCATTTGACCAGCGAACCCGGCCGTGCTCGCGTTCATCGGGTAGTAGGCGAAGAAGTTGGGGCTTTGCCAGTGAGTCAGTCCTGGGATGATGTGCCGCCGTACGTCCTCCAATATCACGTCCACCGACTCACCGTCCTCGGGTGGCATGTCGGGTAGAAGCGTACGAAGGTGCCCTGGCTCAGCGTCGGGCCAGACAGGGTAGCTCTCGATGTCGCGGTAGTAGACTTCAAGGAAGTCGACCACCGCGCAGGACTCGGCGGCGAACCTCGAGGCGTCCAGTGGCAATAGCGCATCAGCTGCTGCGCTCCCCATGGCGTACGCCGTACGCCTTTGCGATGGTAGTGACGCATGTGGCTGCTAACTGGATTGGCAATCCCTATATATAGGGAGTAGGCCATGTTTTGTTCCCACGCTAAAAATCTGCTCACCCAGAGATTCCTTGGTATTCACTAAAAATGCAGGCATCCTGCAACCAAACATTAAAAGCTGCTATGTATTGGTTTTATGTCCGGGCATGAAAACTGGATTGGCAATCCCTATATATAGGGAGTAGGCCATGTTTTGTTCCCACGCTAAAAATCTGCTCACCCAGAGATTCCTTGGTATTCACTAAAAATGCAGGCATCCTGCAACCAAACATTAAAAGCTGCTATGTATTGGTTTTATGTCCGGGCATGAATAGTTATATTTATTGGTTAGAATGGCACTTTCGATAGTAATATACTTCTTCCGTCCAAAAATAAATGTCTCAAATTTAGTACAAAATTGTACTAAATTGGAGATACTTATTTTGGGACGAAGGGATGATAACAATTATTTGATCAACAATATTGTCTGGAATAGGTGAAATGCTCCGGAGCACCCTCGCCGATATCTGGATCTTGGTCCACTCAGTTTTTTGTGATTGTACTATGTTTCATTTTGGCGGGCCAACCACACATGTGTCGATCTGTACCAGCAACTCGCAACAACGGCATTGACTAGAAAAAAAGAAAAATACAATACCCGCATTTAGCTTTCAACAATCAACACACACCACACCAGCATGTTGTTCTTCCTTTGCACTACCCGCGTCTTTTTTGCCCATCTTCTTCTCCACTTGCTTCATCTTTTTTTCCAAATTTTATCTACCATCTATGATCATTGTTCTTTCTATCAGCATGTTTTATATTGGGAGCTCTAACGTCATCTTCTTTTTTTTTGACGGGAAGGCTTTATGGCTAGCTTTATTAAACTCCTATAACGCTTACATCATCCGCTAAAAACCTTAACAGAAAATCAGGCAGTGTTACCACCCAAAGAGTAGGATTGTTAGCACAACCATAATGAGCTAGCTCCTGCAGAACTATATTAGACTCTCCAATACAATGTTCTATGACAGACTTCCCGAACTCTATCATCAACTCTCGACAATCTTGAATGATAGGGGCCGCCACCGTTGAGTGTCCTTCATTATTTTGCAATGCTTCCACCACTATCAGATTGTCCATACGTACTAGGAGATTGTTGCATCCAGTACCTTGTGCTAATTTAAGCCCTTCGAACAGCACCATCTTCGTTTGAATAATAACAGACACACCCTTCATCTTCCTTTCGTTTGTCCTTTCAAACAGTGTTGGGCCGGGGTCAATTGATCCCGGTGACCTTGGCCCAAAACTATAACATACATACAGCCCATAACAAAAAGGATACGGTGAAAGACAAAATGACCCCAGTCGGACCCAACAGCCTCGTGTGGCAGCCGAATGAATACTCCTCACAATAAAAAAAAAAGGCCGCCAAAATAGCACGCACCACGTAGGCCCACAGGCACTCCCGAGCGATCTCCAGACTAAAGCGGACCGATCTTCAGATTTGTCTCAACTAGTAAGTATGCACGTGCAACGCACGTCTCAATTGTCATCAAATAATTATTAAAAATAGTTTTTCATCTATACATGTATTATTACTGATAAATGTTTTTTCGGATGGAAACACAAGTTATGACGGACAAATGA
>NC_057810.1:13736241-13746122 GCF_018294505.1 Triticum aestivum
AAAAATAAATAAATTTATGTAATATATGATGCTAGTACCTAGTAATTAGTTATAAGCTATTTTTGTAGCCATATCATCTTGATTCTACCCTCTGTCCCATCATAAAAATTGACACATCACACATGGTTGCAACAGTTTCAACGTAATGAGAGTCAAATATGTTGCCTCTCCTGTCTCACACATGCCCTTGTTTCGTCATGTCACAGAAGAAAACAGTTCCGTTATCAGTAAGATTGAAAAGAGTCAAACCATATAAGCAAATGGACAAGCTGATTTCTTCATCATGACATTTTATGTTTTGAAATAGTTACTAAATATGTAATGATTAGTCCAGCAGCCAAATGCTTATACCCCTCAGTTATATACATTTTTGCTTCACTCATGGTTCAGTGCCATGATGTCATAAAAGATATCTTAGAAAAAGTCGAATACATATATGTAGTAATGCAGCATGTGGGAAGATGGATTCATGCCTAACTAACAGATACCCAAAGCAATTATGGAAAAATATGGAAGGGCGGATTAACCTTTGTTACATCCCAAATTTGTGAGAATATTTGTAAATTGTAGAATAAAAAGGTACAGCTATCAAAATAAAACAAAGCTTGAATCTTTGTTCATTAAAAAGTAACTTACCCTACAGTCTAATCACAGACCAACACATAAGTAAACAACTTGTTGTTTTCTAAAGAGGATGAATTTCATTGGCAGCATGTCTGAACTATCATGAGACAATTAGTCTAAACTCCTAAAATTTGTTACTCAAGAAATCATCTGCAGGCCCCTGAAAGTTTGCTATGCATTTTTTGGAAGAGAAGAGCACTATATCATATCCGCAGTACCGTGCGATAGTTTGTTTCTTGAGCCTAAACAAAAGCAAAACTTTCTCTAGACACTTAACTGATGTAAGAGGGGAAGAAACTTTCATAATTTCAAGATGGAGGACAATTCACACTTGCCCATTTTACAAACAAAGGGAGGTCTATGTAGGCGGACTGGTGGAAACATCTATGAAGAAAAACTCACCTCTATTTTTTACACAAAATGAAACTGACTGTGCACCTTAAATATGTGCAAGTTAGTTGTGTATTTCATCGATTGTCCAAGGAGAAGGCATCAAGGAAGGAACCTACCTGGACATGATGATAATATAATCTACTCAGTTAGAAGATAATTCTTTTTTTATTTGGACAAGGCCGCACTCACTCACAATTTCTCTGGTGAATCACTGTCTAATACGGAGTACGTGCATACAGTATTGAAGAAAGGAAAACAATCTGGTCACTTCCCCACCGCCCCCCTCGCATCTCCTACTGTTCCCCATTCTCCCATGGTCGCCCCTGCTCTTCCTCCCCTTAATGTCGAATCCGGCCACGGAAGTGGCCGTCGGAGGCGGACATGGAGGCGTGGGACTCGCACACCCCTGCTCTTCCCTGCTCCTTCATCGAATCTGGTCGCCGAAGTGACCGAGGCGGTGCTCGAGCTCGGCATGCTCGCCGGGGATGCCGGGCTCCTCCCTCCTCCTAATGTTGTCGTCGTCGCCGTCGCCGGGGATGCCGGTTCTGTCTCGTGCGTTGCTGCCTGACTTCCGGTCTGGGGAGACGGGCTTCATTGGCCAATAAATAGGGACGGGAAGGTCAGAGACTGGAGGTCCCTGCTCGCAAACTCGCAATCCCGGTGGCTATTATACTACCAGTCGAAAAAGAGTAAGCTTTCTTCCTAGTTTTGGGTTTCCTTTAATCCGCTTAGTTGGTGGCTGTGTTGACGATGCGATCCTTAATGGTTCAGTTCGTGAAGGAGAAGAAGAAGGTGCCAAAAGGGAATGAGCAACAAGTCTGAATGGACGGGTATGTTTTGATTCTGAGTTGCATTGCACATTAGTTTTGTAATTTGGGAAATCCTCGGGGTTGCCTATGGAACGTTTCCTTGATGTGATGGTCGGGCATATTTGTTTACTAAATCAAAGATCCAGATTGCCTACATCGGCAACTCGAAATATTTCTTACATATCTTACCACAAGCATATACTTCAAAAACATTTATTCTAAACCGGTTCATGATAGATCAACAAAACCTCGTTGATGCTCTCACCTAATAGCATAACTACATGAAAGAAGGATATCGCATAACTGCATAGTTCCAACAAGCAGACGTTCAAATGCACCATTTTACACTCTGGAAGGAGGGAGTGCAACTTCTTTAGGGCCCGTTCGGAAGCTCTCCAGCTCCACGATTCTGCAGAAGTGGGCGGGTAGCTGGCCCGAACGCCGCAGCTCCACGAAGCCCGCTCCGCGGAGCAATTCCCCCCTGCGTGCAATTTCTAGGAGCTACGCCAGCCCAGCTTCGCAAAAACCAGAAGCGAAAGTTGCTCGTTATTACATTCCAATGCCCTTCCGAAGTGACACAGTAGCGAACCGTTTCGCAACCCACGAGACCGAAGCCCGCGCCTCTCCTCCCAACCCTAGCCGCTGCCGCTCTGTTGCCGGCCGGCGCCGCGCCGGTACGCCACCGCTAGTCTTCCGCTGCCCTCCTGCATATCCGCCGCATCCCGCATAACCCGTCCATCGCCGCTCACAGTCGCCGCCCGGCCATTCCCGCGCAATCATCTCCCGCTCTGCCGCCGTCACTGTCTCCGGTCGCCGCCGGCAGCAATACGAGCTGGTCCGTCCCGCCTCCCGCGAGATGCGTACCAGAGAAGCCCTTCCCGGGTCTGTCCTAGCTTCGCCGCCGCCTCCCTCTCTTGCCCCGCTGCCTTCCGTCATCCCTGACGTGCCTACCTGCTCGCGGGCCCTAGGAGGAGCTTGTCACGCGAGAAGCTGGAAGCGGGCGCACGGAGGCGGAGATGCGGATTTGAAGAAGCTGGACAACTTCCGAACGGAGCCTTAGTGTTTAGAATGGATCAGGTTACATGTTTTGTTTTCAGTTTTAAATAAACAGTAAGCTAGCACGTGCAACACACGTATTATCAGGTGAAAACAATTAGCATTCATCATACAAAGATAATATATCAATAAAATAATGAAAATACATTGATGTACCAACATAAGAGAGGCAATAGAGATGTTTAAAAATGTTGTAACGCACCGAACAAAAATTCTCGGACTAAAACCCTAGTGAACATATTGCCAACCTTTGTATTCAAGTTTTTCCTATCAAATAGGTAATGCCGAGAACCGATTTTTTTTGTAATTACGCACATGGGAAATTCGCAAAGAAGCGCTTCATTCATCGTAATCAACTCCATATTATTAGGGAAAATCTAAAAGGCTGGAAACATAAACTAATGCATCTATGCACAAAATAAGCTCTGTTTCATGACACGGACCAGTGATTAAAAAGGGTTATTATGATCACACCAATAGGGCATCTTGCAATATAACAGAAAATCATTCAAGTCTATCATGTATATTTAGAGAAAAAGCAAATATTGCAGTAACTTTTTGTGATGAAGTAATATAAAAGAGGTTCTGGAATATACTCCTTGGCTTCTTCTAAGGCTCAGTAGAAGCATGCTTGCTTGCATTCATTGTAATCAACCTTCCACTCAAATCCTTTTAACCAGAAGGGAGCCTGCTGCCCCATACGAGCAGTAACAAACACTTTTTTGTTGTGAAATGTTTCACCCTGAAATATAATCTGAAGGAATCATTTTCATAGCAGAATTTTGTGTTCTAGTTTGATGAGGGATGCATTAGTTAAAATTTCAAAACAAGCTATTTCAGTTACACCAGTTTTCCATATTTTACTGTACTACTATTTTCTGCTACGTACTTTATCATAACGGTTGCCTTCACATACTTCCAGTTTGCAACTTCGGTTATACTAATGTTACAAACACAAACAAATAAAAATACTTGGTTGTACTTGAATTTTGTGTTGTTGTTCCTCCTTTTTCATTTATCTAAACTGCAATGGACTCCATTATAAACACTGAAGCAGTGTACAAAGCTATCACTGAAGCACTATATAAAGCTATCACATTGCTATTCCATTTTCGCTGAGCTGTTTTTTCAACCACAACTTAGTTCTGTACTTCTTGTTAAAAATATCCACCCGGTTATTTTTTTATATCTGCATAGTAAAACCTATCCTCTAATTGCTGGTGCGCTGTAGTGGGATTCAAATTTGGAGCAATACATCTTGCCCAGTTTCGCCGTGTGGAAGCCCTCTTTTAAGGTCAAGATCCCTAGAAGATCAAAATGATAGAAGGTCTGGTGTGCTGGCGCTAATGCAGAGCGTGGCGCAGATGGGCTGGGTCCTCGGCCCATCGTCCTCATCGCCTGCGCCTACATCACCTACTACATCGCTGTCCTCATCTCCGACTAATACCGCTCGCCGGAACCCATCAATGGCAAACGGAACTACACATGTACATGGACGCCTTCCGCTCCTGCCTCGGTAACAAATAATCCTGAAATTAACTTCTCCTGGCATGTATGGATGGACATTGGCAGCATGCATGCATGTCTGTTGTTAGGCAGAATAAATGGGTCTCACACTCTTGATCATGTCCATGCAGGGCCTAGAGATGTAGCTGTATGTGGCAATGCACAGTACACGGTTGTCTATGCATAACAGTTGGCACGGGCATCATGTAAGCCCAAGCAGTTTTACTATTTAAGCCTCTTTGGCTTCTGAATATCTGTAAATATTTTGTTCATAAAAGTCATGGACTGAAAGAAGTTCCTTGTCTTGAGAGTGCAGGACCGTGGTGCCCAGCAACTGCCGTCATTAAAAGGGCCACGACACGAACTGCAGCAGGATGGGACGATGTACTTGGCGATGTTCCGCCTTGCCGAGGTCGTCCTCTCGTAGTTCCCGGGCCTGGAGATCGGTCACCTTTGTCTCAATCATCGCCGTTGTCATGTCCTTCACCTACTCCTTCATCGCGTTCTTCCTGAGTGTGCGACTTGCGAGCAAGGATAGGCCAGTGGTGGCGTACAGCCACGTGCGTCGGTCGGCGGCCAAACGAAGGAGCGGTGGGTGGTGACCTGTGCGTAAGGAGAGGCCGGTCAGCGGCGGCAGGGGCGGAGGCCAACGTAGATCAATGGCGACAAGGGAAAAAGAGGCAAGGCAAGCGTCGGCGGTGGCGGAGGAGGGTCAGGCGGCGACCTGTGGGGCGGCGATCCTCGAGGGCGTAGGAGCATCCGGCGGGCAGAGGCAGGCGGCATGCATCGCGGGGTAGTTGTTTTGAGGCGATCTGATTACGATTAGTTTCCTATTTTTCATGGCTTACATGGTTGTAGGGATTGCAGAGGTGGGACGGCAGAGTTTTCGTCCGCCGTGGAAAATTGCTAAGCGCAGTTTTGCCTGAGGGTTAGTCTAATCTTAATAGTTAGATCTAATTAAGTAATCTGATCGTGAGATTGTAATTGGTCCGTGGTGTTTTGTGTAGCTTAGGCTGGCTGCAGTTAGCAATGAATAAGTTTGCTTAAACAGATCGATCTCCACCCCTGCTGTTCACGCCCTCATGTAGCCGCTTCGTTGTTTCTTCCGCCCTGAACGAATCCAATCTGCCAGGCCCCACTCCTCTCCTCTATAATAAGAATTCAAAGATCCGTTCTGCAGTTTCGATCCCTAAGTAGCACTAAAGCTGATTCATCTAATTCCTGTTCTCATATTATCTAGATTAGGCCTCAAGTCACATCCCATCATAATGTCAGGTAAGGTAGCAAGAAGGATTTGCAGTCTCTTTGTACTGTAATTTATCTATGTTAGTACTATCTGTTGTTATCTGCTAATTTTATTTTGTTATGATACATTGGCAACTATCATTTCTTATTTATGCGAGGTTACTAAAAAATCATTATGGACATGTTACTCATACGAGCTACACATTTTTCCAGTCATATATCATTGCTACTTAGTTTTTCAGTGGATACATTAGTGCTACTTGTTTGTGTTGACCCGGGCGACCCTTTATCCTGGCTTCGCCCCTGCTTTAAATAACCGCCTTCTCTTTCTCTTGTATTGTTACTAACAGTGGTCGATCTGCTAAAAAATGACAAGCTACTTATCAAGCAATCATTTTCGAAGAAATCATACTCCACATTGTGAATTTACCATATTTTCAGTTGGAGGATGTTGTGTCAAGGTTGAAACAAATAATGGATTGTATGGATCGGAAGAAACTAAAGATTAACGAGATGTGGAACAAAAAAGTAACCAAATATGACGAGAGGATGTTGGATCCATTGGAACGACAACTGCTTGGGAAGGGGGGTCATGGCTCTTCAGGAGCGAGACAATGAGACAATGGTAATAGTGTGAGAAGCGGTATAGCTAGTGTGGGGCATTAAAATAAATTTGAACTAAAAGGAGAGAGATGTGGCTTTTTATGATCTAACTGTGTACAGAACATGATGCATAGGATGAGCCTAAAAAACATGATGTATAGGGCTGGCAATATTTATTTATTTTAGAATCACTCACGAACCATAGAGCAATCGTCGAGCGGTAATTTTCTATTTATAAAAGTCATAATATACGAATACATACAGAGAGAGTTAGAAACTATGTGCAAGGAAGAAAAAGGAGAGGTCGAACTGATATTTAGAGAGACTGATCTATCCAATTTCTGATCTGGGCAACATTGTGTTAATTTGCTCTGAGCTTTCTATGATCTTGAGGCACTCTTTAAGAATATTACACTAGCCTTGAACAGGTGAATCAACATTTCAACAGATTTTGTCATTTCTTTTAATTGTGTCAATATGCCCCAGGAACCAATAATCACAATGTCCCGGGCAATTGCATCAGGCTGATGTTGAATGGCCAATAAATTCTCAACAAAACCGGTTACTTGCACAGAACCAGAACCCCCTCGCTCATCGCCAACTTCGGCCGAAGCCGAGCCTTATGTAGCTCTCTTCCAGCACCGACGACAAGCTCGTCATGCGCATATGGAGGTGCCCCGGCATGACGCGCAACATCCAACTGGAGTCAAGGTGCAGCACTGACGCCCCTGGCTAGGGCCGGACAATACCCTCGACGCGCCCCAGCTCCTCCTGGCCATTCACGCCAATGTGGAATGTGAACCTTTCTTGCATTTACCAATGCCATATATAAATAGATCAATATAGTCCTACAAACATCCACAAGGTTATTTGCCGAACCTCACAATATTACATATTATGTGTCGATATAGTGTTGTACAAATAATAATTCCCTGGCTACCTCACTTCAGTCTCTGGACAAAGTGAAATCAGGGCTGCTGCATGCCTCCAGACTCCATACTCTAGTGAATCCAAGGAGCGCGAAGGACTAGACGAGCTACCGGGTCTGGACAAATTCATACGTGTGCCATTTTTTTGTCAAATTTGATGCAAAATAGTCTAAATTAGAGATTCAGAGTAAGTGAGCAAGCGTGGGGATTGGGGTGGATCAGGGTATGTCGTGCCTCTCTAGGAAGAAGGTGACGGGCTCAGCAGTCAACACCTGACTGGATTTGGCGGCTCAGGCAGTTCGGCTAACAGGGCGGCCGAGCGCTGCTGCACAGTGCTGCGTGCCTGCGCGGACAGCAGCCACCGGCGGCGGGAGGACAGGCAGCCCGCGTGCGTCAGGGCGGTGTCTCCTGGCGTCCGGGCGGGCTGGCGGCGGATCAGACCCTGTGCGACGCTGCGTTACAAGCAGACGAGCAGCGTAGGTTGTTTGCTGGGCTTCTTTTTTCCCAGGCCCATCTCCTAATAACCTATACTATATAGGCCATCCCAAAATCACAGGGTGGGTCGCGGCCCACCCTGTCCACCCTATAGCTCCGCCCCTGGGTAGAGTGCACTCACCTGCACACGTATAGGTCCTACGCTCTCGACGCCACCATGGTGTCGGGAGAGTAGCAGTCGATGTGGGAGGAGACAGGGCGGCCATGAGAGGAGAGCTGCAGCAGCAACATGCGCCTCTACAGGACCGACCGGGCTGTTGTTGCCGTCGAGCTCCGGAGGAGGAGCTAAAGGACTGTCGTGCCGTCGCTTATGTCGTTGACTCCGGCGGACAACATGCATGGTAGGCCACGTCATCGGTGTTTCTCTTCCATGTCATTGCCTGAAAGTGGGCCATGTCAGCTTCAGCATCCAAACGTGCTAAGTGACCGATCAGTGTAATTTCCAAAAAGATTATGTTTGCGTGCTGCATTCTAAAAGAAATAGAAAACTCTCTTTTCTGCAAATGAAGCCACAAATGTTGTGGTTTTGTGCAATTACATCAATGGTTGCATGAAAACTTCGTCAAACAAGAACAATTTTGCTTGCGCTACCATTCGATTTTGCTTGGAAGAGTGCAATTGGTACGAATGAAACTATATCATTACATGAGCTGTGCACCATAAAATTGACCCCCAAATTAGAAAATTAAAGCAAGTTATAATTATTAATACTAGGCAAGAACAAAACAGCTAGAACGACAATGGAAATTGGGTCTGCTAAACATGTGTCAACGGATAAACACATAGCAAATTGAATAATACAACCAAATTTCTGCAGTCGCATCAGCGCACTGATGCATGTTGACAAACTCAAAAATAAACAATGATGCCGCAATCCGTGACTGCTAACTGAAGCAGTTAATAATTAGCATTACTAACACATTACACACATAATTCAAATACCATTACTACACATTTGGTTAAAAAAACACCTTATAGATGGCTGATGCTCTTTCCAGCTTTGTGCCTAGAGTGCCGCAAGTGACCAGATCAACAGCGCCAACCTTGTACCACTGAAAGGTTGGCAATGCTTGCAGGTAGATTTCGTTTCAAATACATCTTCAAACCATGTTTAACCTACAAACTAGAGCAAATGTAGCTATTTTAGGCAGTCATTCGCAACAATCATGCACTCAAAGCTCACTAATCAAAAAACAAGATGAAACATTTCAAGCCTCCAAAACTGCAGATAAATAAATTGAAGGATTGCTAATGAAGCACAGGGTTGACGTCAAGTCATGAACAAAGATGCAGCACCATGTGATTTCTAACTGAAGCAGTTACATTGTTCAGATTAGACTGCAGTTCCCACACTCAAATAACATCACTAACACACGTCATTCAAATCCCATTACTAACACACATCATAGGATATTCTAGTAGTACATCAACCACCTTGTTAGATTTCAGGAGTACTATCCTACCTCTGAGACAACATAAACTTTAATTGTCTTGCATATAGTCACAGAACTACACATCATACTCACTCTTGTGTAGCTTTGACAGAACTCTACATTTCTAAAAATATTTGTCGAATACTCATGGGCCCCAGATCCACACTCTTGTGCTCATCCAAGTCATCATAGAGGCTATCTTCTTTCTCCCTGCCATAAACATTCTCTGCCAAGCCGCGCCTATTATTGATGATTTGCGAGTTGCTGTAGTATGGTGCCCTCCACGGAGGGACATAGTCACCGTTACGGGGGTCTTTTCCGCAGGCCATCTTCTCAAACTCCGACTCACGCCCATGGAAGTCTATCCCGGCTGGATGCACAATTCTAGTCCCAATGTACTCACAGTAAAGACACCGAATTTGTGCTGCCAACACATGAGTTAATTAATATTGAAGGTTGCATCATAAACTACATGTGCATAGAAAAATATCAAAAATGAAATGCTCTGCAGTTTTCAAGCTTTGCCAAACATGGAGCCTTAGAATGTTGACAGAAACCATATGTAATGCCTATAGAAACGATGCATGGATGGCCGACATAGCTGCTTCTAAACCATTATTGTTATTTTGTTGAATGAGGAAATGAGCATGGTGATGAAGGGATCATCCAGCTACATGTTGATCACTATGGCAGGCTGCTTGAGCGAAACGTTTGAGTTAACAAACCTATAAACATGTAGGTATTCAAGTAAAGGCATTCAATTATGTTTATCCTCGACACTTCTTTTT
>NC_057810.1:13746509-13750305 GCF_018294505.1 Triticum aestivum
GGATAAGAGGGTTTAGGCTGATGGAATAATAAAACAGTCAAATGGTAAGCTATGGTAAAGATGCATCATGGTGCTTCGGACTTTGCATATAACATTTACAGCAAAATATACCAGATAGGGCATGGGAAAAAATATTGACATATGGTTTGGTTATAGCATACCAGCACATGGCGGAGGCAGAGCAACATGGCAACAGAAGGACTCGTCGTCTTGGTCATTGTTGCTAATTTCAGCAAAAAACAAAGCCGCAGAACCACCACAAGTGCTTTTGGGAGTAGCCACGAAATTGACATGAGTGTGGCCATACTTAGGAGGAAAGGAAGTAGGGCCGCACACACGATCATTCACACCACAAATCGTATAACGCTCGAATTTCGGATCCTGCAATTCGACATTTAGTGAGCATATACCAGTAGATGAGAAATGTTAGCAATAACCAACAACAAGCACATCAGAACCTACCCCATTTGGCATCTGAGCATATGCATTCAGCAGAGCATTGACCTTCTTGGAGATTCTTGTATACATGCCTGCTAGCTTTGCACGGGGGTAAACCGTGAGGGGGAGTGGGAGAAATGCCCTCTCGCAGTCATGGGCAGATTCGGGACACAACAACATGGCAAGCCGCTTAACATCTTGAGAAGATAGCATGTCAGGCCGACGATGCAGCAGACGAAAGGCAGACTTCAGCTTACACGAAGTGAGAAGCTTTACATGGGCTTCCGGGTTGGGGTGAAAGGCTGCGGTGGCAGCCGCCAAGAAGGCTTTCTCAAGGCTGGTGTCCGGGGGGTCTTGAGCTTCAACAGCATTGCTAGTGGGGGCAGCAGATGGTGGGCACCTCATCAGCACATAGAGAGAGGAAGGATCAATGTTGGGATCGGCAAGCACAAGGTTGGGATCGGCGAGCACAAGGTTGGCATCAGCCTGGACCAGGCATTGCATGGCTTGATGGAAATCGAAGCGATGATAACGTGTGCAGAGGAAGGAGGCCAGGCCATACAAGGAGCGGTTCTCCACCCGGTGGAGACCCCGCGTGCCGATCACATCCAGGTCCAGCTCGAGTTTCATGGTAGGTGGGAATGCAGTGTCATACCAGATGGTGTTGACGATGATGTTTGAGATGGGATCAAGAGGGCCGTAGCAGTAGCCGGCCTTGAGCAGGCTGCGGTAGAAGCTAGAGCCTGCTGGCAACCGGGCGAGGGCCTGGAGGTAAAAACCGTGGATGGCGTCCTGGAGCGTCCGGCTGAGCAAGCCGGTGTGCAGGTACGGGTCGCTGCAGGGACGACTGCGACGAGAAGCCGCGAGCCGCCATGCCCACCATATGTCTTTTTCACAGCCGGGCGATGGTCCGTTGTTAAGCATCCTGGTGAGCTTGCTAATGATGCAGGAGCGGCGGGATGGTGGTGTCTTAAGCATCCTGGCGAACTTGCTAGTGCCATGGGAGCGGTCGGACGATGGTTTGTGCAATATGGCGAGGAGGTGCAGAGTGTCGTCAATGTGGCCGGAGATGTTGCGCCAGGCATGGACGAGGTGGTCGGGGTTGGGGTACCCGACAGCCAGTGCGGCACACTTGATGGGGGCCATGTCCAGGACGGCTGGCTCCGATTCATCAAACCTCTTCATGCCATGGTGTGACACGATGACGCGGGCGGCGACTAGGGCGTCGGCGTCGGCGAGACGCAGGTAGTGCACGGCCAGGCTCTCGGGGAGGTTGGGAAACAAGCGGGTGAGGAACGCCACCAGGGCGTCAAGTGAGCGGCGCTCCAGGTCGTCTTGCACACCCTCGCAACAACTAAATCCAGCGTCGCGCTTGCGCTTGCGGGAGGAGATGAGACTGTTGATGACGATGTTGGAGACCGGGTCGAGGAGGCCGACGCAGAGGCCCTGCGGCCGGCGGCGCGGGAGCCGCTTCCACGCCTTGCGGTAGAAGGCGCCGATCTTGTGCAGCAGATGAGATCTGGACCCGGAGTCTTGCTCCAGCGAAGGGTACCAGTAGGAGAAACTCGGCTTGTAGATCCGGAGGCCCGGTTGGCTTGGGTTCGGCACCAGCGCCATCGCCCGCCGGCACACCGTCCCAGCAGGGAATGAAGGTGGGGGTTCCGGTTGGATTGCACGGTGGCGGCGGGCGGCGCGATCGAGAATAGTATGGAAATTAACAGGCGTAACACGAGAAAAGCACCGAGAAGAAGATGAGATTTTCCTTCTCACCTTCGAGACTTCATTCCTTGCTTGCACAGGACGTGGTGAACCAGCCGGCCTGCCGTCCTTCTCCGCTGATGCAAATGCAACTCCTTCTCCCCTCAAACGCGCACGGCTCGTCCTCGAAGGCTCCGAGGGGCAGCTAGCGGGAGGGTTCAGAGCGGCGGCCTGGCCATGGCTTGGTGGCCGTGTCGGGGATTGATTGAGGGTTTGGGCGCGGTGGTGTTATTGGGGCTGGGCGATGGGGAAATTTAGGGCTTGGATTGACTGTTCGATTCCGACTCAATTTGCAAGGCAAACAAAGAAGTTTTTTTTTATTTTGGAACACATAAGATTTGAGAACCGTGTGAAGTATAAGGGGCAAAACAAAGAAGATTTGAGAACCGTGTGAAATATAAGGGGCATGCTACACGAGCCCGCCGATTGATTTTTGAAAGAGATTGATTTGGACGTACGCAAGCCATCTGATCTATGATGTTCACCATGTCATTGGTCTGTACGTGTTCATATTCTCTATTTCCATCGTCGCAATTGCAATAGGACCTTTGCTGTAGAAAGCACCTTCGTCTTGTGGCCATCAATATCGCAATTGCTATGGTATCCGTCGTTGACTCATGGTCTAGTCCGTCGCCGATAATAAGACCCTTGTTGCAACAAGAGGACCTTTGTTGCAGAAAGAATCTCCGCTCCTGGATCTAAGACCAGGAGGCGGCTGTTGTTGGGGACCTCTGTCCCCATCGTCCCTGCCAATTGTAAGCATATCCACACCGAGCTCCCGTCCCGAGCGCCATCAACCTCCGCCGCCCGTCGAGCTCGCCGGAGCATCACCCCACACACCCTTCTAGTTCTTCTTCTCCTCTCACTCCTTCTCTCTCACCTTCC
Organism: Triticum aestivum; assembly: GCF_018294505.1. Lineage (NCBI taxonomy): Eukaryota > Viridiplantae > Streptophyta > Magnoliopsida > Poales > Poaceae > Triticum > Triticum aestivum. The sequence goes on from NC_057810.1 coordinate 13,749,591, forward strand.
TCTCTCATCTGCAGATCTCCGAAACCATCCGAGCTCGGCTTCCTACCACGCCTGGCCATGGAGCCACCTTACGCCGGCAACGGGCCTACCGTCCCCTGGTCGGTCTACAACATACCCCTAGTTGGGTTCGAAGGGATTTACAACAAGGACAGTGTTGCAAAAAAAAAGTATCCTATGGTAGGTTGTTGTGGGTCGTCCGATGAAAAGCGGATCTAACGGCCATAGAGGCAGCATGAAAATAATAATCAGATGAGTAGAGGCATATTCGAAAAATAAACTTTATTAGCTCTAATTTCCCAAAAAGTAACGAAAAGGGCATTTGGATGTCCAACACATATATCACCACCAGCTGTTGCGTACAAATCATCATATATGATCCTACAAAAAAGATCTCCATATATACACGGCCACACTCAATGGTTTTCATTAACACTTAATGGGCGATATGCAGGAGCGAGCTATGCTACAATTTTTTGGTCGGCATTTAATGCATCCTATGCGCAAAATTATCATCCTCGTGACAACATAATTTGACATTAAAAATGTTTGATTTGCCATGGTTAAAAATATGATGTTGGAATTAATTTTAACAGTACTACAACAATATTGTTTTTCCCAAAATTTTGTCCTAGGTGAACCAAAAAATTGGTGTCTTTGAAAACACCAAATCGCATTAGCGCCATAGTGTCAATGTGTTAGGTCATGGAGCCAACCT
>NC_057810.1:13750538-13756235 GCF_018294505.1 Triticum aestivum
GGCACATATAATTATGACAAGCTATGAGACCATTTATGCTTACAAATTTTGCACTAAAAAGTTATCTAATATGAGCGGCATTGGTAGAAAAAAATACTAAAATAATCTATATCTTTCTCACGTATTCGTCTGGTCAACATTCTTACATGAGCTAAAGATCTACTATGTAGATTGAAGTTTAGTTTTAATTGATTTGTCTTACACTCTCAGAGTTTATAGTCTATATGTTTGTCCTCTTATGGTTTCATTGATGGGATGGGTTAATGTTGTTTCATGCTAGATATACTTCCTTGTCGAATGTGAATGAAGAGAAACAAGAAAATATATAAGATAAATAAGGAAAGGCTGATTTTAAAATTGGAGATGATATCAGACCAGATTTTCAAAGCAACGGTGCACAGTATTTAAATTTGAGAATGGTTTCAACACTGAACCATACGTCAACCACGCACATACACATGTCTCTCTCAGCCCAACCCAACTGGACCCATTTAATATTATTTTCAACCCAACCAAAACTGAACCCAGTGTGATTTGAACTGAAACCGATTTAAACTCAATACATAATCGTGGGTTTAAATCCAATACATAACCGTTTCGACTGTAGTTTAACACTGACATGCCAAACTGAATATACATTACAAAGAACTTGTATTCAGAATTGAGAATCAACTCATCCTTTGACAAAATGAGAAATAATAACCAGAGCATCTTTCAGGTACGGTCAATTGATGACCCACAAGTATAGGGGACCGCGACAGTCTTTGAGGGTAGTATTTCACCCAAATTTATTGATTTGACACAAGAGGAGCCAAAGAATATTTATAAACCTTAACAGTTGAGCTGTCAATTCAACATTACCTGAGAGATAACTTTTCTAGCAGCAATTTATTAGTATCACGGTAATATGATAGCAGTCATAGCAATAGTGGTAAAGTAATAGTAGCAGCAGCAATAGTAACAAGTTTGCAGAACAGTTGTAGTGGTAACTTTAGCAGAGACAATACAATAAAGCGTAGGCATGGAGTAGCGATGGTAACCGGATGAAATTCAATATGTAACTGCCACAACCTAGAGCGATACACAATAGCTCTAATTCATCAATCATATGTAGGCATGTATTTCGTATATAGTCATATGTGCTTACGGTAAGAACTTGAAGACATTCTTTGTCCTACCCTCTCGTGGCAGCGGGGTCCTAATGGAAACTAAGGGTAATTAAGGCGTTCCTTTTAATAGAGAACCAGAACAAAACATTAACACATGATGAATAGATGAGCTCCCCAAGTTAAAGGCATCCTCGTTGATGTCCCAATCAGTGTCACCTTGGGCAGGGGCGAACGCAAGATCGAATTTTAGAGGGGGCAAATATGTGTTAAATGGTGAAAATTTCTTTGCTAAATGGGGCACTAGTAGAAAAAGGGTCAAATCTGAGACACATTAGTGCCGGTTTGATTTTGAGCCGGCACTAATGTGTCCATTAGTGCCAGTTCCAACGGCTAGCCGGCCGCTCTCATTAGTACCGGTTTGTGGAGAACCTTTAGCACCGGTTCGTGCCACGAACCGGTACTAAAAAGAGTGGTGGCAGGATGTTGTCAGTCTGGGGCCCCTCCAGCACCTTTAGTACCGGTTCGTGGCACGAACCGGTACTAAAGGTCGTCGTACATAAACCCTTCGTCCACCCGAGTTCGCTCTGTTCTTCCCCTTTCCCCTCACTTCCTCTGTTCTTCCCCTCTCTTCCTCAAGCTCATCACAAATTTTGCCCAAAATTTGTCAAGATTTGAAGGCCCCCATCCATTCAAATGATCACAAAGGTTAGCAACTTTGTCCTTTCATCTCTCATTGCTAGATTAGCTCTTGCAATGCTTTGTATAGTGATTAGTTTGAGAGTTTAGTAATTTGGGAGGAATTATATGTGCTAGTATTTGATTTATATGCAATTTGAGGTTAAAAATAACACTTAGTTTGCATATGTAGGTGTGGTTTACTTAGTGCCTTCTAAATCTCCGTCGTAACCACCGTCGATCGCCCGCACCGTCCCGTCGCCGGCACCACCTTGTGGTGAGGCTCTTGTTAATGAATGTTTTACATTACCAAATTGATGTTTTTGTGATTTGGATATATAGTTACTCATATAATTATCTTACCCGTACGTTGTTTGTTATACATAGTGCCATGGTTTTGATATCCGTCCCCGTCGGCCCTCGTCCTTGTTATGATTCAGATGTGGTATATTCTCTTTTAAAACTAGTTGTTGCATTTCGTGTTTATGACAAATTATGCCCATCAAGTTGACATAGATATTTTTATCTAGGAGTTATGTGAACCGGAAATTCCAACCGACCCTATTGTCGAGAGGTTAAATTTAGTTGAAAGAAAAAACGAGTATTTGAAAGAAAATTTGAAAAGAATTGAGGGGGAGAAGATGGAATTGGAGTTGCATGTTGCCGATGTCATCGATGATCACAAGATCAAGATGGAGAAAATGCGGTTGAAGATTAGAAAGATTAGAAAATACGCCATTGATAATGTGGCTTGGTATCATTATGCTGTTGGATCAATTGTTACCTTAGTTGCGATCTTGATCGCATTTGTTGTTGCATTTAAATTCTTTAGCTAGAGAGTTATTTGTATGTTGCATTTAATTAAGTGTTGTATATGAACTTTATGTATGAACTTGTATTAATTTGGTCTATTCGGTGTTGTGTAATGAAGATGAGCCGACAATGGATGTATAATGACCGATGCTCTCCCGAGTTCATTAATGGCGTGCATACTTTTCTGCTTGCCGCTGAGGCAAACAAGCGGGCGGATGGTTTTATGCCTTGTCCTTGTGCTGGCTGTAAGAATGGTCACAATTACTCTACGTCAAGAACCATTCACGTCCACCTATTTGAGTCCGGTTTCATGCCCCACTATAATGTTTGGACCAAGCACAGGGAAAGAGGGGTTATGATGGAAGACAATGAAGAAGAAGAGGATGACGACATCTATCCTGGCCATGGGTTCCCTGAATACGATGATACAACAATGGGGGAAGAAGCTGAGTCGGCAATGCAGGAAGAAGCTGAAGAAGAGGCATCAGATGAGCCCGCTAATGATCTAGGTCGGGCCATTGCCGATGCAAAGAGAAACTGTGCAAGTGATTTGGAGAGGAAGAAGCTGCAGCGGATGTTAGAGGATCACAAGAAATTGTTGTACCCGAATTGCGAAGCTGAAAAAAAAAGTTGGGCACCACACTTGAATTGCTGCAATGGAAGGAAGAGAATGGTGTATCTGACAAGGGATTTGGAAAGTTGGTGGTAATGATAAAGAATATGCTTCCAAAGGACAACGAATTGCCCGAGAGTATGTATGAAGCAAAGAAGGTTGTCTGCCCTCTAGGGTTAGAGGTGCAGAAGATACATGCATGCCCTAATGACTGCATCCTCTACTGCGGTGAGTACGAGGATTTGAACGCTTGCCCGGTATGCGGTGCATTGCGTTATAAGATCAGTCGCGATGAACCTGGTGATGTCGAGGGCGAGCGCCCCGGGAAGAAGATTCCTGCCAAGGTGATGTGGTATGCTCCTATAATACCACTGTTGAAACATTTGTTCCAAAACAAAGAGCATGCGAAGGCGATGCGGTGGCATGGAGAATACCATAATAAAGACGGAAAGTTGAGAGTACCCGCTGACGGTTCGAAGTGGAGAAAAATCGAGAGAAAGTACAGGGAGGAGTTTGCAGGTGACCCAAGGAACGTATGGTTTGGTCTATGCGCAGATGGCATTAATCCTTTTGGGGAGCAGAGCAGCAACCATAGCACGTGGCCTATGACTCTATGTTTGTATAACCTTCCTCCTTGGTTGTGCATGAAGCGGAAGTTCATTATGATGCCAGTGCTCATCCAAGGCCCTAAGCAACCCGGCAACGACATTGATGTGTACCTAAGGCCATTAGTTGAAGAACTATTATAGCTGTGGAATGGAACAGGTGTATGTGCGTGGGATGAGCACAGACAGGAAGAATTTGACCTAAAGGCGTTGCTGTTCGTGACCATCAATGATTGGCCTGCTCTCAGTAACCTTTTAGGATAGACAAACAAGGGATACCGCAGATGCACGCACTGTTTGGATGATATCGACAGTATATATTTGGAGAGTTGTAGGAAGAATGTGTACCTGGGACATCGTCGATTTCTTCCGAGCAGGCATCCCGTAAGAAAGAAAGGCAAGCATTTCAAAGGTGAGGCAGATCACCGGACGAAGCCTCGCCACCGTATTGGTGCTGATGTACATGATATGGTCAAGGATTTGAAGGTAGTCTTTGGAAAGGGTCCTGGCGGACAACCTGTTTCGAAGGACGCTGACGGACGCGCACCCATGTGGAAGAAGAAATCTATATTTTGGGACCTGCCATATTGGAAAAACCTAGAGGTCCGCTCCGCAATCGACGTCATGCACGTGACGAAGAATCTTTGTGCGACCCTGCTTGGCTTCTTGGGCGTGTATGGGAAGACAAAAGATACACCAGAGGCACGGGAGGACCAGCAACGTATGCACGGAAAAGACGGCATACATCAGGGTCAGGCCAGCTACGCTCTTACCAAAGAAGAGAAGGAAATCTTCTTTGAATGTCTGCTCGGCATGAAGGTACCGTCTGGCTTCTCGTCGAATATAAAGGGAATAATAAATATGGCAGAGAAAAAGTTCTAGAACCTAAAGTCTCATGACTGCCACGTGATTATGACGCAACTGCTTCCGGTAGAATTGAGGGGGCTTCTACCGGAAAACGTTTGATTAGCCATTGTGAAGCTATGTGCATTCCTCAATGTAATCTCTCAGAAGGTAATCGATCCAGAAATCATACCAAGGTTACAGAATGATTTGGTGCAATGTCTTGTCAGTTTCGAGTTGGTGTTTCCACCATCCTTCTTCAACATCATGACGCACGTCCTAGTTCACCTTTGCGAAGAGATTAACATTTTGGGTCCTGTATTTCTACACAATATGTTCCCCTTTGAGAGGTTCATGGGAGTTGTCGGTGTCAAAACCGGCGGATCAAGGGTAGGGGGTCCCGAACTGTGCGTCTAGCCGGATGGTAACAGGAGACAAGGGACACGATGTTTTTACCCAGGTTCGGGCCCTCTCGATGGAGGTAAAACCCTACTCCTGCTTGATTAATATTGATGATATGGGTAGTACAAGAGTAGATCTACCACGAGATCGGAGTGGCAAAACCCTAGAAGCTAGCCTATGGTATGATTGTTGTTCGTCCTACGGACTAAAACTCTCCGGTTTATATAGACACCGGAGAGGGCTAGGGTTACACAGAGTCGGTTACAATGGGAGGAGATCTTCATATCGTATCGCCAAGCTTGCCTTCCACGCCAAGGAAAGTCCCATCCGAACACAGGACGGAGTCTTCAATCTTGTATCTTCATAGACCAGGAGTCCGGCCAAAGGTCTTAGTCCAGCCATCCGGACACCCCCTAATCCAGGACTCCCTCAGTAGCCCCCGAACCAGGCTTCAATGACGACGAGTCGAGTGCGCAAGTTGTCTTCGGCATTGCAAGGCGGGTTCTCCTACAAATTCTCTGTATCCGTCGAATAGTGTCCGGCTTCTAGTGCGTGTTGTCCTCCTTGGCTTCTGTGCCCCATAATGACCATCTTCCACGCGTCAAACGAATGCGAAAAGCCAGGGGGTTTTCTTTTC
>NC_057810.1:13756431-13788573 GCF_018294505.1 Triticum aestivum
CCCCCCCGGTTGCGTTAATGAGCCGCCCATAAAAGAGACGGGGATTTAGATCCAATTCGCACCATCTTCCCTCTGCGAGTCTTCATCAGAGCGCCTGTGACAGAGATCCATTCCATCATGGCCAGTCGGTGCCACTCCTCCTCTCGCCCTTCCAACCCTCGGCCCAAAGATTGGGGGCGGTGTTCCGTCCCGCATAGCAAGTTAGTAGTGCTTCAGTCCAAGGGGCTTCTCCCCCCAGCATATATGGTCCCAGTTCGAGCCGGGATTGCTGCCTATAGTGGCGGAGAGTAGGCGGAGGGCGTTCCCAATCCCTCTCAAGGAGAGCGGGTATGCTTAGTCCCTTATTTGATGAGAGGACTAGGATTTCCAATTCATCCATTTCTCCGAGGGTTGCTGGAGTTCTACGGCCTCCAGCTACATAACCTCACGCCCTCCTCCATTTTGCACATCGCGGGCTTTGTGGCCCTCTGCGAGCTGTTCTTGGGTGTTGAGTCCCATTTCGCACTGTGGAAGAGGTTGTTTTGCCTTGTGCCCCGTTCTCAGGAGGGGTCTATTTATCAGGTGGGCGGAGCCGAACTATGGCGCATCGCCTGGACCGGATATCTATCCGGCACCCCAAAGAGGGCGTCCAAAGACTGGCCCTCGGAGTGGTTTTATATAGATGATGCCCCCCTGCCAGACCCTGTATGGATCGGCCTCCCTGAGTTCAATAATGCCCCGTTGAAGAAGCGCCTGAGTTGGCGCCCACAGAACCCTCAGAGGGAAGCTGACAGGGACGTCATGTACCTGATGAGCCGGATAAGGTTGTTGGCTCATTCCGGACTGACCATGATTAAGGTCATGGCCATATGCATTACACGAGGGGTGCAGCCGCTTCAATACAGAGGCCACCCCATGTGGGATTTCAACGGGGAGGATGACGCTACCCGGTGCGGTCGCAAGGGGCCAGATTTGGTCGCCACTTTAACGAGAATCTTATCCGCTTTGTACAAGGAGGAAGAGGAAGAATTCCTCCGTGTCAACCCGGAAGGCGGATTCTCTACGTACAATCCTCCTAGTTGGGTGAGCGGACACTTTCACTTGCCTATCCGTTTTTGAAATTCCCGTAGTTGAGTACTTAGACTAGTAATGTTCAAACGCAGGAGCTGTGCCAGGCTGTGAAGGAAATAAACAGCCCTGCTCCACAACCCGAGGACCTGGAACGGTCCCTCGATCCAGACTCCCAAGAAGATCCGGACTTATGCATGGAGTTAATTGATGGAGTATTTCATCAATTTAGCAAGGATAAATCCTTAGTGGCCATCACGACCGACTATCCCGGACTACTTCCAGCCTCCAAGGTAACTAAGACCAAAGTCCCAGTATTATCATGCTTTATCTTGCATGCCGTGTACTAACAGCGTTTCGCAGGGTAAATCCTTGAGGCGGAAGGCCGAGCCCACGGTGGGCAGCCAACAAGGGTCGCTGAAGCCAGGCGGGCCAAAAAGAAGTGCGGACCAGATTGAGATTCCGGCGTAATGGTATGGTGTGCGAATTTAACGCATTGGGTTTATGCCCTTGAGTCTTACTAATGCTCATGATTTTCTTAGAAAGAAGAGAGCCCGCCGGACTATGTCCGCCGGCCAAGGTTCGAGGCCGGGTCCGGAAGCAGAGGCGGACACGGAATGCGCCTCGGGCGCTCCTCCGACAGAGGGCGCCGACGGGCTATCTGCCACCAATTCAGAGGTGGAGAGTGCCCTGAACCACAGGCATCGCCGGACTGTTCTTCGTGACGCGTGTTTTTCCCCAGGGGCATTGGACGCCTTTAATACAGGAGATGTGTATCTCCGTGCTGCTCAAAATGGTCTAGCCAGAGCGACGGAGCAGTATGTAAAAGACATACAGGTGAGTAGAATTGAAGGTTATATATGTCAGTAGCCCCCGAGACTTGAAACAGTGAAGATAACTGTTTGAAGGATCATGTGCTATGCAGTGTCTTACAAAGAAGAATACGCAATTGTCCCAGGAGCTCGAAGAGTGCAAGGCCCAGCTCGAGGCCGCATTGGCCACTTCAGAAAATGTCAAGGGGACACCCGCAGATAATATATGCTTCGAAAGGTACTTCCGTTTTAAAATGCGGCAGGCGTGCAACCCTGACGATAATAATGCAGATGAGGCCGGAGTAAATCTGGACAAGAAACAACTCCTACACCAACTAAAGGCTGGCGAGAGCGTGCTGACGAGGGTGAGGCAAGAGAAGAACAAGCTTCAAGACGCCAATACCCAGCTGGGCGAGGAACTGAAAGATGTTCGTATTCAGCTGTCTTCTGCCGTGAAGGAGAATCGGCGACTTCGACGCGGCATTTTCAGTAAGTGCTTGAACGAATCTTCAAAAAAATAATTCGGCGAGGAAGTCGATTGACAGAGCTATGTCTGTAGGTCTGCTGACGGGTCGTCCTGCGGAGGAAATGCCCGGTTCAATGGGAGACCTTCTTCCCGAGCTGTTGCAACTACATGAACGAGTTCGGCAGGCAATGCAAAGCGTCATCCAGGCTATGTGGCCATCCCTCTCCGTTCCCGAAGGCCTTGAGGAGCTTACAAAGAAGCTGGAGGGAGTGCGACAACGCTTCCGGTTGTGGAAGATATCGGCTTGCCGTCAAGGTGCCAGGGAGGCCTGGGCCATGGTGAAGACTCAGTACACGAAGGCTGACCCAAACCACATGGCCGAGGTCGGCCCTACAGGTGCGGACGGAAAGGAGATCCCGGTCAGCTTAGCATATGGCCAGGTGGAGCTGGCTGCAAAGTATTCCCAGCAGGACTGTAAATTAGACCGCCTGTTGGATGGTATTGAAGAAGAATATGCCGAGTCGGATTGACTCTACAATTTAAAATGACATAAAAAAATGCCTTCTAGCCGGATTGTAGATCGTTTATCATTGCGGACCTTTTCGCTTCGACCTCTGAACCCTATAGTCCGGAGTGTGTCCGAATGCCCTCTCGGTTATGTAAGAACCGGGGCATGCATGGAAACAAGGCGTAGGGGTCATAAGTGCTTTAGCAGACAAGTGCCCAACTAGTTATGTTATATTACATGGTTAGTAAGAAACATCTTCCAGGGAGAATAGTTCCGTTAGGGGTTCCTTTCCCTGGGAGGCATGCCCTAAAGTGCATGTCTGAACTGTCAAAAAGAGCAGAAAAGCATCTGGGGGCAAATGAATAAATACGAAAGATCATCTTTTAGTTCACCGACCGAATATTCCCTTAAGAACGCTAGCTTTCGGCTTCACCCAGTCTGAGGTACACATCCGGCTGACCCGGCAGTAACAATCGCAGAGGTGCTCCCTTTACCACCTAGCCGAACGAACGGGAACGTAGGGGTAACCACAGGAGCCAGGCAAGCCAGCTTGGCCAAAACTTAAGTCATATCGATGCATATAATGGTGTATAAAAGGTTCATGCGGAAGCGTCACACATGTTTTGGGCATGAGGCCCATTTTATATAAATTTCTTGGTAAAGAAGCCCCCATGTATTATGAGCGCGGGTAGCATGTCAGGTATGTGCGAACAATGCACAGGCAAGCCCCTAAGGGCTTGGGAGAAAAAAAAGAAAATGGTAGGAAGAAGGAACAAAATCCCGGACTGCCATTAAAAAATAAATAAAATAAAGGGACAGAGGAAGGAAACGAACACGGAGTCCGGCGCTAAGCGTAGAATCTTCGTAGGCGTGCTGCGTTCCATGGGTTCGGCTCGAGTCGGTTATCCGATGCGTTTTCGCAGACGGTATGCTCCGCCGGTCAGTACTTGGTCGATTATGAAGGGGCCCTCCCATTTGGGCTTTAATTTATCCTTTTTCTTGTCCGGCAGGCGTAGAACTAGTTCGCCAACGTTATAGGTTTTGGCCCGTACTTCTCTACTTTGGTATCTTCGAGCCTGCTGTTGATAGAATGCGGAACGAGCTTTTGCCACGTCGCGCTCCTCTTCCAATGCGTCCAAGCTGTCCTGCCGATCGAGCTCGGCTTCTCTTGCTTCGTACATGCGCACTCGAGGTGAGTCATGGATTATGTCGCATGGCAGTACTGCCTCTGCGCCGTATACCATAAAAAATGGTGTGAATCCGGTAGTGCGATTCAGCGTGGTCCGCAGCCCCCAGAGTACGGAGTCAAGCTCCTCTACCCAGTGCGTGTTAGATTCCTTGAGGGATCGCACTAGTCTGGGTTTGATGCCGCTCATAATGAGACCGTTGGCCCGTTCGACTTGACCGTTAGTTTGAGGGTGATAGACTAAAGCATAGTCGAGCTTGATGCCCATGTTTTTGCACTAAAGTTTGACTTTATCGGCCGTGAAGTTTGTGCCATTGTCGGTTATGATGCTGTGGGGGACGCCGTAACGGTGTACGACCCCGGATATAATGTCTATCACTGGTCCGGATTCGGCCGTCTTTACAGGCTTGGCTTCTATCCATTTGGTGAATTTGTCCCCCATGACCATTAGATATTTTTGCTTGTGGGTTCCTCCTTTAAGGGGTCCGACCATGTCAAGCCCCCAGACCGCGAAAGGCCAGGTAATGGGTATAGTTTGTAGGGCGGTAGGCGGCATGTGGCTTTGGTTGGCGAATAACTGGCAACCAACACATCGTTGCACTAAGTCCTGAGCATCTAGCCGGGCCGTTGGCCAATAAAATCTGGTACATAAGGCCTTGCTTACAAGGGCCCGGGCTGCGGCGTGGTGCTCGCCGAGTCCGGCATGAATTTCAGCCAAAAGGTCTCGCCCTTCCTCTTCGGGAGATACACCTTTGAAGGACTCCGGTTGTGCTTTTCTTGTAAATCCCTCCCTCGTGGACTTTGTAGGCTTTAGATCGCCGCACTATGCAGCGGGCCTCGTTTTGGTCTTCGGGAAGTTCCTGCCTAGTTAGGTAGGCTAGGAATGGTTCTGTCACAGGGGCAATAACTGCCATTATTTCGTGGGCTGACGGCGTTGTTTCGTTGGCGGAGCCCCCAACTGTGTCAGAATGTTCGGTGAGGGGCGGTGTAGTTGTGTCCGGTCTATTGTTTCCGGATTCTCCTTCCCATGATACGGATGGCTTGAACAGCCTTTCTAGGAAGATGTTGGGAGGGACGGCCTCGCGCTTGGCGCCAATGCGTGCCAACATGTCTGCTGCTTGGTTATTTCCCCCGGCTATGTGATGAAATTCAAGCCCCTCAAACCAAGCTGACATCTTTAAGATGGCGTTGCGGTAAGCTGCCATTTTCGGATCCTTGGCGTCGAAGTCTCCATTTATTTGGGATATTGCGAGGTTTGAATCCCCACGGACCTCTAGGCGCTGAATGCCCATGGAGACTGCCATCCAGAGGCCATGTAAAAGGGCATCGTATTCATCTGCGTTGTTGGAATTCGTGTACATTATCTGAAGTACATATTGGACTGTGTCTCCGGTTGGGGACGTCAGAACGACGCCAGCCCCCAGGCCAGCCAACATTTTGGAGCCGTCGAAGTGCATGATCCAGTTGGAGTATGCGCCGTACTCTTTAGGGAGTTCGGCTTCAGTCCATTCGGCGATGAAGTCGGCCAAAACCTGCGACTTAATAGCTCACCCTGGCTTGTAGGTTATGTCGAACGGGAGGAGCTCGATGGCCCATTTGGCTATCCGGTCCGTTGCGTCGCGGTTGTTTATAATATCATTAAGGGGTACTTCGGATGCCACTTTTATGGAGCACTCTTGAAAGTAGTGTCGCAGCTTCCGGGATGCCATGAACACCGCGTACGCTATCTTTTGATAATGCGGGTACCATGACTTGCATGGGGTTAGTACAGTGGACACGTAGTACACTGGTTTTTGGAGGGGTAACTTGTGTCCGTCCGCTTCTCGTTCGACGACGAGCACCGCGCTTACAACTTGATGGGTTGCCGCGATGTATAATAGCATTGGTTCGCCCGTGTTGGGCGCGGCCAGGACCGGGTTCGTTGCTAGTATGGCTTTTATTTCTTCGAGTCCGGCTGTGGCGGCATCCGTCCACTCGAAGTGGTCGGTGCGCCGCAGGAGGCGATAGAGGGGTAATGCCTTTTCTCCTAAGCGGGAGATAAAGCGGCTTAGAGCCGCCACGCATCATGTCAGTTTTTGTATTTGTTTGAGGTCCTTTGGGGTATCCAATTGTGACAGAGCTCGGATCTTGGCTGGGTTTGCTTCAATTCCTCTACCGGATATGATGAAGCCCAAGAGCTTTCCGGCTGGTACGCCAAAAATGCATTTTTCCGGGTTGAGCTTAATGTCATATGTTCGGAGATTGTCGAACGTGAGCCTCAAGTCGTCTACTAGAGTATCGACATGTTTTATTTTGACGACCATGTCGTCTACGTATGCTTCAACTGTTTTGCCGATCTGGTTGGCCAGACATGTCTGAATCATGCGCTGATATGTTGCGCCGGCGTCTTTGAGCCCGAAGGGCATCGTGTTGAAGCAGAATGGGCCGTATGGGGTGATGAATGCCGTTGCGGCTTGGTCTGACTCTGCCATCTTGATTTGATGGTAGCCAGAGTATGCATCGAGGAAACACAATGAGTCATGTCCTGCGGTGGCGTCGATGATTTGATCAATTCGGGGGAGCGGGAAAGGGTCCTTTGGACAGGCCTTGTTTAGGTCTTTGAAATCGACACATAGACACCAAGATTTGTCCTTCTTTGGTACCATCACCAGGTTTGCTAGCCAGTCCGGATGTTTTATGTCTCGGATGAATTCGGCTTCCAGCAGTTTTGCTAGCTCCTCTCCCATGGCTTGTCTCTTGGGTTCGGAAAAACGCCATAGAGTCTGCTTGACGGGTTTAAACCCTTTTAGGATGTTGAGGCTGTGCTCAGCCAGCCTGCGTGGGATTCCTGGCATATCTGAGGGGTGCCAGGCGAAAATGTCCCAATTTTCTCGCAGGAAGTCTCTGAGTGCGGTGTCTACATCGGGTTTTAGTTGTGCCCTGATGGAGGCCGTTTTTGTAGGGTTCGTTGGATGGACTTGGAATTTGACTATTTCGTCTGCTGGTTTGAAAGAGGTGGACTTGGATCTCTTGTCTAGTATCACATTGTCCCTGTCCACCGTAGAGCGCAACGCAGTTAGTTCCTCGGCCGCTAGGGCCTCGGATAGTGCCTCCAGGGCTAGTGCAGCTGTTTTGTTTTCAGCATGGAGCGCTATGTCCGGATCACTTGCAAGAGTGATGATTCCGTTGGGTCCGGGCATTTTGAGCTTCATGTACCCGTAATGGGGTATGGCTTGGAAAATTGTAAATGCTTCTCGCCCTAGCAGAGCGTGGTATCCGCTGCTGAACAGGGCCACTTGAAACGTGACCTCCTTGGATCTGTAATTATCCGGCGTGCCGAACATTTTCCTGAACAGCGCGCTTCCCGGCTTGGAATTATTCCTCTAAAAGTTATGTTGCTTCGCTCAATGCGGGCTCCAGTCAATTTCCATTTTTCGTAGGGTTTCCTCGTAAATGAGGTTGAGTCCGCTGCCGCCGTCCATGAGTACCTTTGTAAGTCGGAATCCGTCCACTATCGGACTGAGGACCAATGCAGCTGGTGCTCGGGCTGTCCAGAATTTAGGTTCGTCACTGGCATTAAATGTGATAGCCGTGTCACTCCATGGGTTTATTGTTGCTACTTGGTAGACTTCGGCAAGGTTGCGGAGCGTTCGTTTCCTTGCATTGTTTGATGTGAAGGTCTTAAAGACTGTCGACACCGTACTGGGGAGGTATTCTTCGGGTGCTGGAGTTAAAAGCTCCTCACCACTTCGGGCCACCTGTCGTAGTATCCAACATGCTCTAAGGCTGTGTGTTTGTGTGGCTTCCCCTGAATTATGAATTTTACAGGGTCCATTCTTCTGTAGTACTCGATCTTTATTAGGTACCTAGCCAGTGATGTTTTTGATATATAATATTCGAGACGATGTATTCGAGATTATATATATTATTCGAGACGATGATGTATTCGAGATTATATATTAATCAAGACGATGCATATATTATGTACTATATGATTCAGTTTTTCCTTATTGATTGCATCCATGCATTGTAATTTGAATACTAAATTGTTTTATATTTCTTCTGTATTAGTTAAGTAAAAGCTATGGTGGACAATACCAGTAGAGGCAGAGAAGAGGAATTGTTCGACATCATACGCAGCCCTGGCAGGCTAGATGATCTGAATGAAGCAGATGACGGCTCCCAATATCTGAACAATATCGGAGAGGGTGATGAAAAGATATTCGATCTCGACGACCGAGCTGATGAAGTCATGAACTATGATTGTGATTATGATGACACAGACAATGTTTATGATGACACAGAGAATGTTGATCTTCAAATAACAAAGACTACCGGCGAGGTATATTTATATAAGCAGGCATCTGGTGATCATCACATGTTTTATTTTATTTGAAGATATATTAACGAATTGATCTTTCTTCTTTCAGCCCTCCGGATCGAGCAAATCTGCTTCTACAGACAGCAGGACAAAGCGAGGCCCGGGCAAAAAGTTGAAGGAGAGTGTAAAGTACAACATCGACTCCGTCAAACCTAGTGGCGAACCCCGATCGCCTAAGAACATTGTGAACAAGTGGACTCGTCAGTGCGGAGTTCTTGTGAAGGACCTACTCCCAATCTCCATTCAAGAATGGAAAGAGCCAAAAACTAAACATCCAGGTGTTACTTGGGTCGACGACAGAGCAAAAAAACTATGGGATTCTCTCATGGAACATTTCACCCTCCAGATTATTTCACTAATGCAGATGTGGACAAAGTCAAGGGCACTGCTCTTAAGAAGATGGCAATTGCATTCAACACCCACAAGAAAACTGTATGGGCCAACTACCTCGCTGCAGAAAGGAAGACTCCAGAATTCACAGGAACACTGGAGAAGCAAAGAGAACACTGGGACGATTTTACGAAATTCAAGGATTCAGAATTATCTAAGGAATGGTCGATAAAAAAACAAGGCCAATGCCGCAAAAAAGACGCAGTTCCATAGGCTGGGTCCAGGTGGCTACGCGGTGGGAATGCCTAAGTGGGATAAGTCTGAGCAAGAGATGGAGAATGCAGGGGTCACTCCGGTTACTAGGAGCTGGCCCCGAGGTGCAGAACTTGGTTCTATGCGCATGGGGGGCGTTGGACCCGAAGACAGGCCTGGTTTCGCAGGAGGCAAGTCTAAAAGGAGCCGGACAAAAGATACTTGACGCAATAGAAGAAGCTCGAACGGGGGTGTTCACGCCCAACAGAGAGCATGACGAGCTTACGCGCGCCCTGGGAAATCCTGAACACCCGAGAAGAACACGAGGCAAGGGCGTTATTCCCTGGTATGAGGGCTTTTCGGACTGGAACGACGACTACAGGTCCCGTGCAAGAAAGAAGATGGAGGAGGAGAAGAAGAGGAGGCTGGAGGAGGAGCAGAGGAAGCAGGACGCAGAACGCCTTCAAGGCCTAGAAGCAAGGCACGCGGACTTGGCACTGAAATTCCAGCAGCAGCAGATCGACTCACTTAGCCAGGAAAGGGGGCCTCAGCAGCGGCGGCAGCAAGCGTATGATTGTCCATCATTGGATAGCACCGCCCCATCCATGCCGAGAAGCAGCATTGGTTCTGCCCCGGGCGACACACTGCTGGATACATACCCTATGGATGACATCATGGAGAACACTAACTGTGAGCTACACTCCAAAATGAAGAACATATCCATGAAGGTGGCAGACGGCATTGCTTTCACAATTACCCCCGAAGCAACCTTCCATTGCATCCCGATTCCAAAGGGCTATGCTCGTGTCATGGTTGATGAAGTGGTGGAGCCATATTCGATGCTAGCACTTGACATTGCTGGAGGTGACGGCGAGCGCACACTGGGAGAGGCCATACATCGTATCATCCTATGGAGAAAGGATTGCATCATCTTTCCAAGTCCACCGACACCGCGTCGTCTGTCGACTCCTCCTCGAAGTCTGCCACCAAGTCAGCAGACTCCCGCTCCTCCAAGTCCACGAACGCGTGAGCCGACTCCTCCTCGAAGTCTGCCACCGAGTCAGCAGACTCCCGCTCCTCCAAGTCCACGAACGCGTGAGCCGACTCCTCCTCGAAGTCCGCCACCTCCTCCAAGTCCCCGAACGCGTGAGCAGACTCCTGCTTCAAGTCTGACACAGCGTCAGCCACGTTAGCCGTCTCCGCCGTCTCAGCAATCGCAGAAGAGACACGCCGCAGCTATGGTGTGTAGCGGTACAAGTCGAGGTAGTACAGGAAGTACAGGCGGAGACAAGCGATATAAATATGGTCCAAGCCTCGCTCCTCTTCCTCAGAGGCCTTACGACATGACCGAGGAGCAAAACACAGCCATAGTGCAGGCCCAAGTGGACGCCCATTTTGGACCGAAACCGGCACCGCCGCCAAAGGAGAAAGTGCCTGAGAAAATGATTGACTACTTCATTCGTATGGCTAGAGCACCAGCTCCCAAGCCTGTTGACTAAGACTATGAGCACCAAATCAGGAAGCTACATCGAGCACGGCTACAGAAGGAAGCGAGCTCGAGCTCAAGCCAACAAGCAGCTGGCAAAAAATGCGGGAAAACCATTCCCCAGCTGGGAGAACAGGCGGCGCAAGCGATCCCCCTGCTTTTTGTGCCAACAACACATGAGAGGAGTACGCGCGCCCAATATTATTGTGGGCAAACCGTTAGCGTTCCCCAGCTGGGCGATGTGGTAATAACGGAGGATCATATAATGCAGGCTGAAATGCTCAAGATCTCTGTTGGACAACTCCTCGAAATTGAGCCCATGTCTCCGCTTAGAGAATTGGAAATAAAACGGAAATATGTCCGGGGCCAACCTTTGGTCGAGCCAGACAAGGTCAAGAACCTCCCAATGAGAATGTATGAATTGCATCAATGGTACATGAACATTACCAAAATTTCCGATCAAGAGTCCCTCATGGTGAATGTCAAGCATGAGCATTACTACCATGAGAAAGCTCTGGCCGTTGAGTATTCAGAACTATTTCAGTTATACAATCAAGACGCACCCGAAAAGTCTCTCGTCAGTTGCTATTGTCTGTAAGTGATTTCTTTCTGTAATTTAAGTCTCAAGCTAGCTATGTAGTGATAATTTTGATCAATCATTACATGTAATTATTCTCACTATATTCTTTTCTGTGGTATTATATGCAGGATGAAGATGTATGAAATGAAAAAATTTGGACGCTATGGCATTGGGTTCATTGACCCAAATACCATTAATGAGTACATATGGAATCTTCCAATTTATCAAGCAAGTGTAGAGGAAAGCATGCTAGAGTTCTTGAAGGGCCTTAATACCAATGAAGATATACTACTTCCTTACAACTTCATGTGAGTCACACTGTCTTGTAATACAAATTCTGTTTTTCTTACTAGCTATCTAGATGTTAATAATTAAGTGTATATGGATTACAGTAGTTGATTAATTTTATGCACATGCAGTTACCACTGGATCTTGTTAGATATTAAAGTTGACAAAGGAAGAGTTGAATTACTGGACTCATGCAGGCACAGCTATTCCATCAAGGCAATTATGCAGGCACAGCTATTCGAGCCCTAAGCCGCCGCCGCCGCCCCCCGACGTTCGTACTGGTATTGGCGTATTGCCGGCTCCTCTCTCTCCTGCGTCCTGGTAATTTCCTTCCTAGTTAGCTGCTGATTTCAATTTCTAGGCCCCCCATCTGTAATTCTGTATAGGCAGTTAGGAACACGTCTAATCTAGTTTGCGGCTGATTTCAATTCCACGGACTCCCATCTGCAATTCTATGTTGGCACTTGGCACACGCACTAAAGCTCGCCACTGTCAGCGAATCGACCATCAGGTAGTATATCATATTGCCGTTCCTTGATGCATAAGTCGGTACAGTTCACCAATTGAAGCAACATTTTTTTTCCAGCATTGTGTGTTATCATGTCATAAAGGAAATAAGACATATGCATCAGGTAGCGATAAAAGCAAAATAAAGAAGGCCATGGATAAATTGGTACAATCACAACACGGAGATATGCACAAATTTCTCAGGAGTAAAATTGGTGCTTCCACTGCTTTTGATAAAGCAAGATGATGAGTTGGCGATGGTTGCCATAGAGGAAGAGCAGTAACCTATTGGGATTCAGAATATTACCAGGGAAAAGAAAATGTCGACACCAACATCGGAGGTAACAATGTAAGTGGCTTCGATCAGAATGTAAGTAATTCATCAGATGCACACACATAGTCTCCTAGTCTTGATGAACAACATGTTCATACTCCTAATATTTATGATCCAAGCAATCGGGATAATCTTGATACTAAATCAAGAGACATTTTAGTTGAGAAAGGGCTGTGAGAGAGGGAAAAAGTGGAATACCATGTAGATGGAGCAGGAAGACATTTTTCATATGCTCATTATCATAGGAAATTAAGCAATGGAGAGGAACATGGTAGAAAGTGGCTATTTATTCAAAAGATCTCCATAAAGTTTTTTGCTTCTCTTGTAAGATCTTCTATTGTAGTGTCTGCGATATATGGAGATTTTCGAGCATGTCAGAGAAGTTGATTGCTATTCTAATATCTCCATTGCTTATCACATCTTATTTACTGTGCCCGTCACGGTCGCATCGGCCGAAAGAAGCTTTTCGAAGTTAAAATTATTGGAGAATTATTTGAGGTCAACAATGACTCAGGAGAGGTTAAATGGCTTTCCTGCATTTTGCATCGAGAAGAAATTATTGGATGAGATTGACATCAACCCTATTATAAGTGACTTTGCATCGAGGAACATAGAAGAAAGTTTTAAGGTAATGTGTATAAATTATTTGATTCGAATACTAATTTTGAATTCATTTAATTGCTATTGATAATATTTATTATATACATATCTCATTGTTATTATTATAATATCTATAGTAAGGGCCCCGGGTTTTAGTTTCGCCCCGGGCCCCCAAAATCTCAGGACCGGCCCTGCTCCGGAGCCACGAATGGACTCCAAGTCAGGGCTTCCGATGAAGAATGGGAGTTGGCGGCGGCTCTGTATCATAAAACGCAAGGGAACTTTCTGAAAAAAATTTCTCAGACACCAACCCCTTCTACGCGTCGTCCTCCCCACATTAGTGCTACCGTAGTTGCGGAGGCAACTGTATCGCGCAAAAGCAACATGGCCCGAAGAGGTGTATCTGGACAGAGCTCCTCGTTGTATGCTTCTTCGAGCAACAAGAAGGGCAGCGGAGACGGCGATGGGAGTGACAGTCGAAAGGAGGATCTAACCTATGGTTTTTTGTGCTTTTGATCTGCATATTATAACTTTCTTAGTGCAACATTAAATCAAGTCTCCACCATTATTTTTCTCTTGCTCTAATAATATATTCGAAGATCTACTCTGTAATAACTCGGTTACACCAAATTAACAGGTTGTAACTTTTCATTAACATGGGAATTTTTAGGGTATATGTATAGATAAATTAGGTACCTACCCATTTTAATCAGACAAAACATTGTAATGCAGAAGTACGAAGGCAACATATTATTGATACGTCCATTTTGCATAATTATTTCCTACTGTAATTTAATCTATTTCAGTGATATATTTAACATTATGATGAAATTCCAATGTCTTTTCTCTCTTAAAGTATAAGGAATACAAAGAGAGGGGAATTGTTGGACAACTGAAAATCTGGACCTAAAATGCAGCAGAAGAAAAGGCAATTTTCCAGAGCTCCAAATGCAACGTGGATTTTTGAGGAATTATTTTGGAATATATAAGGATTTATGGAGCAAAGAAGTACCATAGGGGACCCACCAGACCCCCACACAGCCTGGTAGCACGGCCTACCCCCTAGGCGCCATGTGGGCCATGTGGGGCCGTTGTGGCTCTCCTCCCGACACCATTTGACTATAAATTCTATTTTGCTCTAGAGAAAATCATAGAAAACCCTCGATACTTTCCGCTCTCCAGTGGAGCGGTTCTTTTGGGGAAACTTCCCTCCGCGGCAGGGGGGGGGGGGGATCGAAGCCTTCATCATCACCAACACTCCAATCATCGTGGGGATTGCCATCTTCATCAACATCTTCACCAGTACCATCTGATCTTCAAACCGTAGTTCTTCTCTTGTGTTCAGTCTTTGTACCAAACCTCATATCGGTTCCTGTGAGTACTAGTGTGTGTTAATTACACATCATAGTTGATGCATGGGAGAATTATTGGTGAAGGATCTTCCATTTATCTTGATGTCAAACTATCTATCAAAACCATCTTTACATCATTTATAGTGAAACATTGCTGAAAACTGATTGTCAATTCTTTCTGCTCCTCACTGGGTTCGACACTCTTACTTATCGAAAGGACTACGATTGATCCCCTATATTTGTGGGTCATCATGACTCTTTTCTAACGCCGTTGTCAGGGAGTGTAGAGCGCTCTTGGTAAGTGGAATTTGGTAAGGACAACTGTTATCGTCGTGTTGTTTTTTGTTTTTATCTGCTATTATGGAAGCCAATCCTTTAATATGCTGGTTTTGGGTGACCTCTCCACGTGCACAAGTGGTTAGGAAGGAACCTCCACCTACTAAAAATATTTGTTTTGAAATACATGTTGGCATTCCTGAACAAGTGAAAACTAACCGTTATGCAGGAGTCGGAATTGTTCATCTTGATATGCACTTGTTATTTATGAAAGAATTGTGTGGTCTAATTGAGTTTTCAAGCTTGAGAAAGAGCGAAGTAAAGAAGAAGTTGTTCCCTTTATATTTGGAGGAAAATGCATTGGCATGGTTCGGGTTATTGTATAACTCTTACTCATGGGACTGGAAGCGACTGAAAAATGTTTTTCATAATCCTCCACCATCGCCATCAATGGTACTACCAGAGCTAGAAGATACACCAAGTTCACCACATCCATCCCCTCCTACACTGTATTGATTGGAGCCTGAGCCGACATCGGATCCATTACCACCATATTGGCTATTGCCACCCGCTCCACCTCCAGCGCTTGCATGTACACCACTGCTAGACTCTGGCCAGATCGAGTTCCAGTCCCAGAACATGAGCCAACACCACTCACTTCTCCACCACCCCCTCCCTCTCCATCGCCTTTTCCTTCAGAGCTAGAGTTGGAGCCTCCTGCCCCATGGATCTCCCTACTCATTGAAGCATTAGCTAATCCAATGCTCAAGAGGGCAATAAAACCGAGAGTTGCTAGTTTTGTGTCTGCCATTCTGAGAGCTCAAGATGATGTGGGTTCCTAGTGAAAGCTTTCGTCTGGTTATTTATAGGGCTAGAAGCCATTCGCTCTTCTTATCTCGATATCGTGTGGTTTCTTGTGGGGATATCTTAGGGTGTCTTTGGTTGAAGAACCAACTGTCATGGAATGGAATGGTTCCATTCCAGAGGAACGGGTCGGTTCCATTCTTGTGTTTGGTATGAGCAAAAAAGTAGAACGGGTTGGTTCGGTTCTGTTGTTTGGTTGGCAGAACAGAATGAAAAATGGAATGACATGAAAATTCAAAAATTTGACAGCATTTCATTTGTATATTTGAGAAAGACAACATAACCATATATTGACAAGCCTGACACATAAATGATAGCGCAATAAGGTGCACATAGAACACAAGTCTAATTCTATCTCTTCATGCATTGGCCGGTAGGTAAGACGTGGTCTTCTCTTCCTTATTATAGCCCGAACAATGACTGCCATTCAGCTAGTATTCTCTCCGTCCAAAAATACTTGTCATCAAAATGGATAAAAATGGATGTATTAAATACTTGTCATCAAAATGGATAAAAATGGATGTATCTAGGATGTATTAAATACTTGTCATCAAAATGGATAAAAATGGATGTATCTACATCCATTTTTATCCATTTTGATGACAAGTATTTTTGGACGGGGGAGTACAACAAAATAGCAGCTCCCTAACCATCCTTTTTCTTTTGTTCATCTTCTTGACCATCTACAAATGATGCATACTATCATAACATGGCTACAATGACTTGTAACAGGGATTTAAAGGATATTACATGTTAGCATATACTGCAAACACATACTGGACGACATTTATTTTAGTAGATATTGGATTAAAAACAGCCATGAAAAAATCAGCCACGAGCCGAACTATCTCTCGGCTGGACAATCTCCATGAGTGAAAAAAGTACCACCTGCAGCATATACAAGGGGATCTGAGAGAGGCTCGTACCTTGAGGAAAGGAGAGTGTGCTGCACCTCTGCCGCGGATGTTAGCCCGCCGGAATCCCACCTAGACCTCCGCCCCGCTGCAAGAACGCCGGCACGCAGCTCCAGATCGAGGGGGGGTCCTCTGCACCGTGCGTGACTCCCCTATGGTGCTGCAGATCGAGAGAGATGAAAGAAGAGTCAGCCGGTGGCGAGAATCAGAAGGAACCAGGGCGGCGGAGTAGATCGAGCGAGGAAGAGGGACGAGGGGAAGCGTCGCACCAGGAGAGCGTGAGGCTCGATTGGGTTCGCGGGGGTGAGACGAGGGAGCGGTTCCGTGTCGTCCGCTTGATTTGGAGGTTCCACTTGGTTCCGGATCTGGGCCGAATATTCGCTCTGCGGGGACGAGTTGGTTACCGTTCCATGAACGAACCAAACACGAGAACTAGGCCCAAGAACGGGTCCGACCCATGACATTCCAGTCCATTCCAGAAACCAAACACACCCTTAATAGCATGTTGGTGGTGAGGAACTGTCAAGGAGGCCAAGTAGATATGTGATACTCCCTCCTTCCATTTATATAGGGCCTAATGCGTTTTTAAGACCGTCTTTGACTATTGACAAAATTAATAGTACATGACATGCACAATGTGAAAATTATATCATTAAAAGCTCCTTTCACACACGAATTTAACGGTGTGTTTTGTGTAAGTTGCATGTCATATACTATTGCTGTAATATTTGGTCAAAGTTAGCATCGAAAAATGCATTAGGCCCTATATAGATGGAAGGAGGGAGTAGCTATAGTAGTAATAATCTGATGATCATTCGGGGGGATAATCGATGGCCCTGCATGCTAACCGCAACCATGTCAATACATGCAACTTGCATCGGTTGATGAACCTTGTTGACTTCTTTCGTTTGGCATATAGTAGCGTGAACGGCGTCCATAACTATAACGGTCCTATGGGCTCTGCGCGGTTCACGGAAAAGTCCTACGCGTAGGACTTGTAAACTTGTAAACATAAATTAATCTAAGAAATGACCACTGAAGTAGCTAATTGTTGAAGTAGCAACAAATCCAGAATCTAGAAAAGCATATCTTTTCCTTGAGATGGCATTCAAGGTTCTTAAGATGTGCAGTATATCATTAAACCTTGGAGACCAATTAACACTAATCATATGGTGGATCTGCAGTGACAGCTGAAGGATGTAAATCAGGGAGCAGGAAAGAAAGCAAGTTCATTAATTTTCCACCACAGCTTTATGCTTCTTCACCAACATAAACCAGTCATCATTTAACTTACATAACATCGACCAAACACAGATACAAAACCAGAGTACGAAACCGCCATCTCATCCCCGACTAAAATAGACCTCAGCACAGTCCCGTCGCTCCCACCGGATAAAGGTCCATCTGCCTTCTCTATAGCTAATCCTCATCAAACTTGATCTTCTTAGCTGAAGGCTGAACGCTTCCAATCTGAATAACCAAGAAAAACATTAGCAACCGGCAAATATCTTGTCACAACCTCACACACAGAATACAACCAGAAAAAAAGAAACGTCGTCATTTAGCAAAAATGAGACAGGCAGAAAGCAAAAGCTAATATACTGATCAATCATGAACTGTTTATCCTTTACAACCTATCTCCACAGAGTACCGGCCGCATATGGCATGAAACAAAAGAAAAACAATTGAATCACAACAAAATATGATTAAGCAAAGCCTGGGATGAACATTGGTTGTATTGCATAAATTATCTGAATCCAGTAGGCGAATGTAGATAAGAATAAATAAGCACTACTATGATTATCAACAACCTACAAAGTAACACATGGCAAAATTGGCTCTAGAACACCACAATTGTGTGCCTTTTGCTCCAGGTAAATAAAAAGGTTGAAATGTGCAGGCAAATTGCTGAACTAATTCATATCTGGTTAAGTAAAACCAATTTATTAAATCAATGAACAGCATCAAGTGTTACTTACAAGGGCTGGACACTCGTAATCGATACCAGCAGCCTTGATTCTTTTGCGGCGCTTCTCATCCCGCTTTACAATTCCTTCGAGCATCTTCTTGTGCTCTTCCACTGTTTTATCCTGGTAAAACAACAGCTTATTAATCTACAGTGCAAAATTTCACGTTCCGGTTGTAGTTAGCAACAGATTACCTTACTAAGCCGCCTCCGTTCAATTGCTACTCGGTCAACTGGTATAAATCCCTTACGCACACCTTTCCATCTAGAAGCGATACAAGATGTGGAATCAAAACGCAAGAAACAGTGACTATGCACAGCTATATGTTACAAATTACAGGAAAACAAAACTGTAGTGATGCAAGAATTACTACAACCTCCGTGTTCATAAAGTACACACAAAAAAACAAGGATTCAAGAATAAATAAAGGCACGCGAAGGAGATCTAAGACAATAACCTTGCAAGTTCTTACAAGAGATTACCACCAAGCTTCAGTGGTGCACTTACTGATGCAGTGGCATATATACCGATTCATATTACTCTCACAAACCCTTGACTCACAAATCTTCCATTATTGCATGTTTTTATCATCATAGTGAATTCTTGGTTTATAATTTTGTTTTTGACATTCCCATATCACTCATTATAGCTATTCATATATATATTTCCAACATGGCTTACACAGTTTGCGTAACGCAGTCAGCAAATATTAACACCACTCTGAATTACCCTAATAACCAGAGCTCGCATCAATATTTTCTTTCTATGAACAGGCATAAACCAGCTGTGCAATGCGGTGGAAACAAATATCCTGGTAATATTAACTGAGTGTCTGTAGCCTATAAGGAAAGCATATCACTGTAAACAGTATACTATGACAGAAACAAAGAGTACACAGCATTTTCCCAGGAATATATAATATATACTTCATTTACTGGTAGTTGATGTGTAGTCCTAAACAGAAGATGAAGGCTATGCTTTCAATATCAAAAAGCGAAAATAAACAGAATAACCAGCATAGTTGCAGTAATTACAATTTGGCATGAACTTTCTCCGGCGGGACAGGCGCAATCTGCAGAGTGTGCTCAAACAACAGGTAGTTATTCATCTCATCAGCCACAATCTTCGCCACCTGATATACCAACAACATGCCAGGAATTTGTAAGCAGACAACAAACATACAGTGTGCCCTGATATATATACCCAAAAATGCATGTGCCTACCTCAGGGTTCTCAAACTCAATGAATCCATAATGCTTAGACTTCCCTGTCTGAACACATCACCAAACGGCAAGTCAGATGGTTGCAGAAAACACACACAACACAAATATCAAACACCTTGTAACGCAGTATGGAATACCTTGCGGTTCCGGGCAACCCTGACCCTCTTGACAGCCCCAAACTGCTGAAAGAAACCTGCAAAAACAACCAAACCAAACCAACAGAGACGGATATTAGGACCAGACACCTCGTCGCAGCCGCCGCGCTTTCTCTAGGCTCTGCCGAGGGAGACAGACAGACAGACAGACCTTGCATCTGGTCCTCGTAGAAACCGTGGGGGATGTGGCCGATGTAGAGGACGGTGGCCGTGCTCTCCGGCTCCTCAGGCTGCTTCTTCTCCCGGACCCTCTGCTCCTTCCCCTCCAGCGGCTGCGCCAACCAATCACAGCACAACATCAGGGGCAAGAACAACATGGATGTGTGGGGTTCGATTCGGTTCAAAGGCAGGAAAGCGCGCACGCACGCACCAGGAAATCCTTGCCCTCGCCGGTCTTGGGGCCGGCCGAGCGGCGCGAGAGCACCCGCCTCTGGTTCCTCTTCTTGTCCCTCAACCCCATCTTGCTCGCTCAATCAAACCTCTATGCAGCTCCCTGTAACTGAAGAAGTCAGGTTGTCAAATGTGCAATATAACAGCTGTAGGCGAGTATGAATTATATATAAGATTACATTCATAGAGCAGGGTGTTCAATCTAGACGAACACGGAGTGACCATTACCATGGTCCGTTTTTCACACGGTCGTTAAGCCACACTACTATTCTGACAAAAATTCCTCTTGGAGACAACTATGGCACATACCAACCAGATTAATTTACAACAGTATCATCGGTATAAAAGTAAATGACGATGAATCTGGACAACATATAGCTGGGTGTTCAATCTAAACGAGCAACCATTAATTTGATTTCCAACTCGAACGTTTAGCCGCACTATTCTGCCACAAAATTCTTCCGGAGCAGACGACCATGGCACATACCAAGCAGACAAATTTACAACCGTATCATCAGTATTTAAGTAAATGGCGAATCGGGCACAACACAGAAGCACCGCGCACAATCAAAAGAAAGGCCGGACATAGAATCAATCAAGCAATCAATCAGCAGGCTTATCGAGCAACGGGGACAAGAAAAAAGAACACTTTCTCAAGTAAACATTTGCATCGAGAAGAAGACTCGGGGCTGGTCGACTATGCCCTGGGTTGCGTCGATGAAGAAGACGCGGGGAAGGAGGGGCAGAGGGAGCTTACGGATGAGGAGGAGGCGAGGTCGGGCGGCGGAGGTCCGGCGAGGCGGCGGCGCGGAGGACGGCGGAGTTGCGGGGGAGAGGAAAGGAGGCGGAGCGTGCCGATAGTAGAGGGGAAGCGGCGGCGGTGGAAACCTAGAGGGTCCGGGGCAAGGGGGCGTGCGGCTCGACTTAGGTCTTGAACGAATGGGCTGACGGCTACCAAGGGTCCGTTTCGTTCTTCTCGGCCCATCCAGCCCGTCTCCTCCTAACACAGCCATACACATTTTCTCAAAAGTAACAATTTTCCCTCTCGCTAGGGTTCTGTTCCTCCCGGGGCGATCTTGTCGCCGCCGTCGAGAGTCTCGTCCCCTACCTTCGCTTCTCCCCTGGCTCTCCCGATCGGGGGGTTCTCTGTTACGCCCTTCCCTGGCAGGCGGGGCAGGCGGGGGGTTAGGGATCCATCTGAACGGCCCGATCTAGTTTGACTCGGGTTAGGGTTTTGAGATGTCATCAACCAAGCCTTCGGGATCGGCGGCGGCTGGTCCAGCGGAGATCGACGACGTAGATCGGCTGATGAAGGAGTTGGGGCTGCGAGAGGAAGACCTAGATGATGTGGTTTTTGATGCAAAGGAAGCACCGGCGGAAGCGGCTAGGTGGATCGCGCTTGCGAAGGTGCACTCTACCAAAACCTACTCGCAGTACTGGTTCTTCCGGAACATGAGAGCAGCCTGGGACCTTGCTCAGGAGGTGAAATTCAAGCCACTGGAGGAAAATCTCTATACAGTTCAGTTCTCCTGCTTGGGGGATTGGGAGAGAGTTACTCAGGAGGGTCCATGGCACTTTAGGGGAGACGCCGTTATCCTCAAGCCATATGACGGTATAACAAAACCCACCACTGTTCAGCTTGACACCATTGAGATCTGGGCGCAGATTCATGATGTGCCACCCCTGTATGCTCATCTAGTGCCATCTCTTGCGGCAAAGGTGGGCGAAGTAATTTTCACTGAACCGATATCCCAAGACTTCGCGGGTAACTTTCATCGTGTCTGGGTCGGGATCAATGTGACGAAGCCGCTGAAGAGTGCAGTATCTATGATCCGAGAGGGAAAGCGCCAAATTTACAGAGTTAGATATGAAAAACTCCCCGATTGGTGCGCCGTCTGTGGTATGTTGGGACATCTTTTCAAGGAGCATGGCAACGGAATCCATCCTCCATCGGCTTTGATTTTCAAAGACCTAAGGGCAACATGGGTAATGCGTACGGGTCAAGGTCCGGGAGGTGGACGTGGCCGCAGAGGAGGACGCAGGGGAGGACGCAACGGCGGACGTGGTAGGGGTGCTCAGTACGTTGGCGCTGAGCATGTGGAAGACCCGGCTGCAGATCAGGATGCTGAGATGGAAGAGGTGGACAACAGAAAGAGGTCGTCAGAATTAGCTACAATTCAGAATAGTGTGCCATCGTCATATATAGCAGCCAATACAGGGAAAAGCAACATGTTGGCGTTACCTCCATCCACTATTCCTGATAGTCCGAGTGCAAAACAAGAAGTTAAAAGAGCTAAAGTGGTGAACGAGGATGACAGGAACTCAAGCAAGACTGGAAACCAGGGGAAGAATGACTCAAGTTTGGCGGGCTCCGGAGAGGGGCGCCGCCAGGGCCAATGAGTGTTTTCTGCTGGAACTGCCGGGGTGCGGGTAAAGCCGCGGCAGTTCGCGAACTTCGCGATTCCGCGAGGAAGTTTACCCCTACCCTCCTATGTATTCTTGAAACTCAAATTGAAGGGGCTAGGGTAGAAGCATTAGCGAGTTCTATTGGCTTTGATAATTCTTATGCAGTAGATAGTCAGGGTAGAAGTGGTGGTATTGGTCTTTTTTGGAACAATTCAATAAAGGTTGAAATATTAGGTTACTCTGTGTATCATCTTGACGTGTCTGTTGAGGAGCAGGGAAAAGAAAAGTGGAGGTTGACCTGCGTGTACGGTGAAGCGCAGACACATTTGCGGCATCAAACTTGGACGACTTTAAAAAACATTAGCACTTTGAGCAGCTTACCATGGCTATGCATAGGGGATTTCAATGAAGTCTTACGTCCAGATGAGCATGTGGGAGTTGGTCAACGCAGCAACGCTCAAATTCAAGCGTTTCGAGAAGCCACGGATATTTGCATGTTGCTAGATATTGGCTATAAGGGCCGTTTTTGGACCTTTGAGAAAAAGGTGGCCGGGGGAAGTTTCACACGGTGTAGGCTTGACAGAGCGTTGGTGAGCGCGGAGTGGTTGGCGAGGTTCCCAACGGCTTCTCTGACACATCTCACGGCAGCTTCTTCTGATCACGCCCCGCTGCTGCTCGAGTTTGGAGGCCACCAGGAGACTCGGATAAACCATACGTTCAAGTACGAGCTGATGTGGGAGACTCATGAGCAGCTTAGAGAGACGATACTAAGGGGATGGGATCCAGGAGCGCCGTGTGCTACGGTCGAAGAGATGCGAGCCAAGCTCCAGAACTTGTCTCAAGGTCTTGGTAAGTGGAGCAATGATACTTTCTGAAGTGTGCGGAAGGAAATTAAAAAATTGAAGCAGATGTTGGAGGAGCTGCGTAATGACCCACTAAGGATGGCGCCGTCTCATGTAGAACTAAAAATCAATGAGAAGTTAATTGAGATGTACCACCGCGAAGAAATTATGTGGCGACAAAGGGCACGGTTGGAATGGCTCACGGAGGGGGACAAGAATACAAAATTTTTCCATCTGCGTGCTAGTCTCCGGAGGAAAAAGAATATGATAAAGGCTCTACAGAATTCTTTAGGGGTGGAAATAAGTGACCCGGCAGAGTTGAAGGAAATGGCAAATACGTTTTACCAGAATTTGTATGCTTCAGAAGGAGTCCAGAATATGGACGGAGTCTTGGCGCATGTTCCCAGAAAGGTAACAACAGCAATGAATGAGACATTATGTGCGCCCTATACCAGTCAAGAAGTTAAAACTGCCTTGTTCCAAATGTTTCCCACCAAGGCACCCGGACCGGACGGCTTTCCGGCTCATTTTTACCAAAGACATTGGGATATTTGTGGGGAAGAGGTCACCAAGATAGTTTTGAGGATTGTTAGGGGACAGGAAAGCCCCGAATGCATCAATGACACAATTCTTGTTCTTATTCCCAAGGTAATGAACCCCACAATTTTAGCTCAGTTCCGGCCCATCAGTTTATGCAATGTTCTTTATAAGATTGCTTCAAAAGTAGTTGCAAATAGACTGAAAGTTATCTTGCCTGACATTATTTCGGAGGAGCAATCGGCTTTTGTCCCGGGTAGACTGATTACAGATAACATCATATCTTCTTATGAGTGTTTGCATTTTATGAAACAGACAAAATCAAAAAGTAACATTTATTGTGCTCTGAAGTTGGATATGATGAAAGCCTATGACAGATTAGAGTGGTCCTACCTAAGAGCGATAATGGCCAAGCTTGGTTTTGCACGGCAATGGATTGATATTGTTATGAGTATGGTCTCCTCAGTTTCTTTCTCCGTGTTGTTCAATGGTGAGAAGCTTGATGCTTTCAAACCATCAAGAGGAATCCGACAGGGTGACCCAATTTCTCCTTACTTGTTCTTGATTGCAGCAGAGGGCCTTTCGTGCCTCCTGAAATCCAGTTCTCAGTCATCAAATTTAGCAGGTATTAAGGTGGCTCCCTCGGCGCCCACCATTAATCACCTTTTGTTTGCAGATGATAGCCTGTTGCTTTTCAAGGCCAATGTGGAGGGGTCAGTTGAAGTGTCAAACCTGTTGGATACATATTGCAATGCATCAGGACAGAGAATTAATCATGAAAAGTCCTCTATTTTCTTCAGTAAGGGGTGTCCTGGGCCGGTCAGAGAAGCAGTGAAGAATTCTTTGCAGGTCCATAATGAATCTCTCAGTGAACGTTATCTAGGGATGCCTACTGATGTTGGCCAATCGAAGAATGGGACCTTTAAATATCTAAGAGATCGAGTATGGGAGAAAATTAAAGGATGGATGGAGAAGCTTTTATCAGCGGCAGGGAAGGAAGTATTAATCAAATCGGTGGCACAAGCTATTCCGGTATTCTCTATGTCATGTTTCAGACTCCCCCGAGGACTGTGTGAGAACATCACTTCAATCATACGCCAGTTCTGGTGGGGCTCGAAGCAAGGAAGAAGAAAGCCAAGTTGGGTGGCATGGGACGTGTTGACAAGACCAAAGCACCTCGGAGGTTTAGGTTTCCGGGACTTAGAGATCTTTAATTTGGCGCTCCTTGCTAGACAAGCATGGCGCATCATGACCAATGATACGTCCTTGAGTGCCCGGATGCTCAAAGCCATATATTTTCCGGGAAGTAATCTTCTAGACGCCGAGTTGGGGTCCCACCCTTCTCAGATTTGGCGGGCGATGTTGGATGGGCGTGACATTTTGGCACAGGGAATCATACGCAGAATCGGAGATGGGACAAGTACGGGCATATGGATACATAATTGGATACCTCGGGATAATTTCAAAAGGCCTATCACATCTCTGGTGACTAACCCACCGGCTATGGTGAGTCAGCTCATTGATAACTCAACCGCTGCTTGGAACGAGAACTTGATCAGAACAGTCTTCACACGTTTTGATGCGGAGGAGATCCTCAAAATACCTTTGTGTACAAGAATAATTTCAGATTTCTGGGCCTGGCATGAGGAAAGCAGTGGCATCTTCACAGTTCGGTCGGCATACCGAATGATCATACGTACAAAGCTTAGTAGAGAGAGTTGGATTGAACAGGAAGCTAGCACTTCGGCCTCCCAATCAGAGAGCAATCATTGGACATCAATATGGCACATTAAAGTTCCCTCCAAATTGCGAGTTTTTGTTTGGCGACTTGCAAGACAATCTATACCTTGCAGGGTTCTGCTCAACCATCGGAATATGGCTACGACAGATACATGTTTGCTGTGTGGGGCCCGCGATACATGGCGACATGCTCTACTCTCTTGTCCGATGGCAGGGAGCGTGTGGGCGCTCGCACCTGATAATATAGTGGAGACTATGAGTGGCCACTTGGAGGAAAGTGCAAAGGATTGGTTGTTTGCCTTACATGAAATATTAGCCAATGATGATTTTGTTCGGCTGGTGGTGACACTATGGGCGATCTGGGGAGCAAGGAGAAAGGCCATTCATGAAGATATATTTCAGTCACCACATACATTACAAGGTTTTATCAACTCTTATTTATCAGAGTTACAGGTGATCAAAGAAAGAGCTCCAGCCGCACGAACTAGCAGTGCCATATCGCAGCACATGGCCCGCTGGATTCCACCAGAGGCCGGATGTGCAAAGCTGAACGTTGATGCGGCGGTGTCACGCCGTGGTTTTGGGGCGATTGGAGTTATCTGCAGGGACCAACAAGGTGGCTATATGGGCGCTTCTGCCATTGTCTTCAGATATATTGCGGACCCAACAACGCTTGAAGCTTTGGCAATTAGAGAAGCTATGGATCTAGCCGATGATCTCTATGCCCAAAGAATTCATGTGGCATCGGACTGCAAGGTGGTGATTGATGATATTCAGAAGAAAAACTTGTCGAGTTATGGGGCTATAGTTCAAGAGATTATAAGCCATTCTCTTTCCTTTACTTTTTGTAATATAGTTCATGAACGAAGGAGCTCAAATTTTGAAGCTCACAATTTAGCGAAGCATGCACTTACCCTGGGAGCTGGCCGCCATGTTTGGCTGGGGCATCCAGGGAATCTTCCGTCCGTCCCTGTAAACATTGTGACGAATTAATAAAGCTTCGTGGAATTGTCTCAAAAAAAAAGCACATTTTCTCAAAATAAGAAAAACAAAGCCATACACATGGCTGTAATTTGTCTCAAAGAAAAAAAAATACATGGCTGTAGCTAATTGCTTACCAGGATGCTCTCGGAAAAGCAAAAAAACTTGCTTGGCAGGCTAAGGATATTTTTAGGATATTTTGTGTTTTCATAGGATTCATCTGTACCCTCTTTTGGAGAGAAAAAATCATCCCCGCAAACCTCTTGGTAGAATTCATGTTACTCTAGTTTGGAGTATTTCTTTTCTGTTTTCCTTCTAAAATATAAAGCACTCTTACATTTAAATGTATGTGATTTTGTAATAATTCTATAGGATACAAGAGGAGATGCCATTATATTCTTGCGTTTGTTCTTTCTATTTGTGCATTTTGAGAATCATGCAGATCAAAGAAGGCACTAAATCTTGTTCATGTACGGATCAGTTGGGTCACCACCGAAACCATATATGTTCCATCACAATGCCGACGATAACAGATGCAAAATCATATTACACCGACCGACGAAAAGCTAGCAAAGGGCGAAACAACTATGAGATCGGATTCTTCTCATCTGATAGCAGGAACAGGCCGCACGCAGGCACACCTTCAGCGACTATGTACAGAAAACACTATGACGACGAGCTACGTTGTACATATCTTCTTCTTCACATCTCCATGTAAAGGTTGAAACCAGCATCGGGGTCCCAGCCATCGCATCTTCTGTACCCGTTCATCACCAGACGGCGGGATTCACCGGAGCCCTCGCCAATGCGAACATGAAGGGCAACCGCTTCGGCTATCGAAGCGACCTCCTCGTCCAGCATTTCCTGCTCCTCTCTCTTCTTCTGCTTCTTCTTTTCCAGCTCTGAAACGATGGCGGCAGAGTTCGCGAGTAATTTCCCGAGCCGACGCAGCTTCTTCACAGACTGCTTCTGGCGGCCCAGTTCATCTTTCTGCTTCGAAGCGGCTTCCTCCTCGTCCGGCCTTTCCTGCTCCTCTTTCTTATTATTTTGCTTCCTCTTTCCCAGCTGTGAGATGATGGTGGCGGAGTTTGCGAGCGCTTTCTCCAGCCGACGCCGCTTCTTCTCGGCCTGCTTCTGGCGGTCCGGCTCCTGTTTCTTCTTCCCCTTCTTCAAGACTTTCCTCCCTGCCTGATTAACAGGCACCGGGAAATCCTTCCCCTCGCCGGTCTTGGTCTTGTCCCTCAACCCCATGCCGCTCAATCAAACCTCAATGTAGCTCCCTGTCGTTGAAGATGGCAGGTTATCAAATGAATAACAATGTAGCAACTGTAGGTGAGCATGGATCATAAGATTGCAATCTTGTAGCTGGGTGTTCAATCCAGATGAATAATATGGGTAATTTTTCACCGATTTGTTCAGCTACACTATTCTGACAAAAAAAAACCTTCTA
The DNA here is from genome assembly GCF_018294505.1 of Triticum aestivum. Classification (NCBI taxonomy): domain Eukaryota; kingdom Viridiplantae; phylum Streptophyta; class Magnoliopsida; order Poales; family Poaceae; genus Triticum; species Triticum aestivum. The sequence goes on from NC_057810.1 coordinate 13,784,285, forward strand.
GAAGAGACAACTATGGCATATAGCAGACTAATTTACAGTAATATCATTAGGTATTTATAACCAAAAGATGAATCTGGACAAGATAGAAGTGTCGTCAACAGAAACGTGAGCATGCTTTTCGAGCAACCGGAACAAGAAAAAGGAACACTATCTTCACTGGCAATTCGGAAATGTATCCTTCGAATGCCAAGATAGGAGTTGGGCAGCTCATCTCCGGCGGGTTGCATCGGGAAGAAGACGCGGGGCTGGTCGACTCGACTGTTTTCTGGGTTGCATCGATGAAGGAGACGCTGGGAAGGAGGGGCGGAGGGAGCTTACGGAGGAGGAGGAGGCGAGGTCTGGGCGGCGGAGGTCCGGCGAGGCGGCGCGGCGGCGCGGGGGACGGCGGGGTTGCACGGGCAGAGGAAGGAGGCGGCGGTTTAGGTCTTGGACTAATGGGCTCACGGCTGAGTCCGTTTCCTTCTTCTCGGCCCATCCAGCCCATCTCCTCCTTGCTCTCAACCCGCACCTCTCCAGTACAACAAAGCCTTCCCCTTGTCTAAAAAAAAAGCCTTTCCCTAAAAAAAAAGTACAACAAAGCCATACACATTGTGTTAAAAACCAAACATACACATGACTGTACTTGCTTGGCAGCCTGTTCTCAGAAAAGCAAAAACTTGCTTGGCAGGCTAAGGCTAAGGCTAAGGCTCCTTGATTCGAACGAATTACATAAGAATTATAGGGGATTTGAGTTATTACGATGTTTTTCTATGATGGTTGTTCCCTTCACAAGATTGGAATCCTTCGTAATTTTTTCATAGGGTTCATTTCTACTATATTCTGGAGAAACATTTTCACCCCCGCAAACCTCTTGGTCAAATTCATGTTATTCTATTTTGCAGCCCTTTTTTTCCTTCTAATACCAAACACTCTTACAACCATGTTAATCTTGTTTTGTATAATCATGTAGTATGCAAGAGGACATGACACTATTTTCCTGCATTTTTTCTTATTCCTGCATTTTGAGAATCCCGTGAATGAGTGAATCAAAGAAGGCCTAACCCTGTTCATGTACGGATCAGTTGGCCGATCGCGCTTTGTTTTTCTTTTTCTTTTTTCCTCGCCGACACATAGCGCTGGTCTTATATGACTTTGCTAGGTTTTCCTTTAGGGGTATATGACTTTACTAGGTGGTGGTGTGTTTCTCTGTTGGTGTTAGATTTTGTGCATATCCTATCAATGCGGAGGCCCGGGTGTATGCTCATAGTGTTTATATCTTCTTGATGCTTCATGTTGAAGCAATAAAGTTCACCCTTTTATCAAAAAAAATTACTGATCAGTTGGGTCACCATCGATCCATCTACAATGCAGTACTGTGCAGAGATTGGTCAGTAAGTCTTCAGCACGGCAGAATCTGTTCCTGTTCTAGTTCTTACCTGTACATAACTCTACAGTTTATAATTCACAGATGACAAATCCATCCAGTGCAATGATCAATAAATGCAGGTTCCATTCTGGGATTTCATTGGCACAACAAAAATACTCTTGGGAACAATGCACCAATGGAAGAAGGCAAAAACACAAAAAGTTCCCATTCCACAAGCACATTTTTATTTCGCGAGGACACACAAATAAGAACTATATATATAGACTTTCAAGAGAAAACCCAGCTAGGAGCAAGAGAAACGAAAATCATATTTGTTTCATTACAATACCGACAATAACAACAGACGCAAAACATATCCTATCACACCGACCGACGAAAACAAAAGGGCGAAACAAGTTGCGCCATCAGATTCTAATCTGATGGCCGGAACAGCTTCCAGCACGCAGGCAAAATAGTCAGCACACCTTCGGGTGACTATTATGTACAACACCACTATGACGACGAGGTCGGTTGTATATATATATCTTCCTTTTTCACATCTCCCTGTAAAGGTTGAGCCCGTTGGCGCCGCCGAGCATCCTATTAACGACGGTCGCGGCGGCGACTCCCTGGCCCGGAGAGGACGAGTCTTCTCGGATCTGCAGCGACGAGACGGCCTGGGCGGCCATGAAGCCCGGGCAGGCGACTGTCGACTGGTGGAACGTTCCTTGGTGGTAGGACGCTTTCAGGTCCCTCACTTCCCCCCAGGTTGGCAGCGGATGCATGTTGCCCCAGTCGATCCACCGATGACCCCTGGAAGCATAAGCTTGATTGGCGCACATGAGCCCACCGGGGGAGTAGATATCGGCTGCGCCTTGCGTGTCCAGAGCGAAATCCAGACCGGCCGAGGGGTCCCAGTCGTTGCATCTTCTGTGCTTGTTCAGCGCCAGATGGCGGGATTCATCGGAGTCCTCACCTATGAGGACATGAAGAGCGACCGCTTCGGCTATCGAAGCGCCTTCTTCGTCCAGCCTTTCCTGCTCCTCTTTCTTCTGCTGCTTCTTCTTCTCCAGCTCCGAGATGATGGCAGCAGAGTTTGCGAGCGCTTTCTCCAGCCGGCGCCTCTTCTTCTCAGCCTGCTTCTGGCGGTCCAGCTCATCCTTCGCCGCCTGCTTCTTCTTTCCCTTCTTCAAGACTTTCCCTGCCTGATTGCCCGCAGCCTTCTCCATGACCACTGTGACTTCTTGCTATTGACTACTACTATCTCTCAGCTAAACTCCTCTACCAGTTATAATTACGGGAAACCAAAATCTGCAAAGTTCATAGTTATTGGACTCCTGTCTAGATGCTTTCTTCCTAAGGGCCCGCTGATTTACTCCCGGACCGACTAGTGCTGAAGCGGTTGGAGCAAATGCTGCTACACCCACTCAGGTCTGAAGGAGTATCTTATCTTGCGGAAGATGCAATCCCAGAAGGAGACAACAGGGGAGAGCAGGAGAGAGAAGTAGAAGGCGCTCGCTATGTCATCAGCTGTTAGGTTTGATCCAATCTTGTCTCTGCCCAGCTGCTGACCCATCTTAGTAGCCCCCAAACTGAAGTGAAACCGCAGCCAACCAGCTCATAAGGGATCTACTACTGCAACAACAGAAGAAGAAGCTTCAGGTAAGAAACACTAGTCAACTTTTGAAAAATGAACAGATATAGATGGTGAAGAAGAATAATAGACCCTTTAGTGAGATTCAGGCAATGCAATAATAATGTTACAATACAGAATAAACCAAACATTTTTAACACATCATGTACGAAAAATGATCTCGCGACAGATTTTCAGTACTCGAATCATGATGGCAACCAGTGAGCAAGGCGGCAAAAAAGATCCCCATGAACAAATTCCCAATTGGCACACCCAATTCTAAGGATTTGAATTCGCAAGTTTGCGCTGCTCTCCAAAAGCAAAAGGGCAGATACAGATAACATAGGCTTGGAGTGTTGGTATGGGCCTTGGTTTCTCTTTGTAGAAGAAGAGAAATGGTCCGATCTTTGTGATCATGCCAACTAGAGTGGCCGATCCATGGACCGATCTGAATAAACAGCACAGTTTAACTCAACTTGCCATCAATTCGGGTGTATCTAAACGGCAGTACTACCTCCGTCTAGGTGAATAAGTCATTCGCGTAGTTCTAGGTCATTGATTTGAAGAACTAAATATGTGGTATATGTCATGAAAAGTATATCGCTAGATTTTTACACGGATGTAGTTTCTAAATATATATTTTTTGTCACATGTAATACATATTTAGATAGTTAAATCGTCGACCTAGAACTACGCGAATGACTTACTCACCGAGACGGAGGTAGTAGCAAATTTCCCTAGAAAAAGGTAGTACGAAATGTTGTACTACTACTAGTACTAGTACTCTACATGATGGCCCAGGATCTAGCATATCCACCCAATAAATTAGCCAAATGTTAACCTCACCAGAAGAAGGGCCGCATGCTTGGCAGAAGCAGATGAGAGATAAATACAGAGGCTTGCGGAGTCTTGCTGCTCAACTTGCCATCAATTCGGGCAGTATCTCAACGGCAGAAGCAAATTTCGGTCGAAAGTGTACCCAGACGATCGATCTAACGATGTGCTGTTCGGTTGCACCATGGCCCGGAAATTTCTTACACATGGACCCAATAAAACACCCAAACAATAACGTCGCTGCTAGAAGTAGAGAGCAGGAGCATGAGAGAAATCAATGCACCGCATGCTGCGCTGCAGGCGAGATCTCAGGCAGCAAAAGCTGCCCGAATTCCTTGATGGCCAAACCCGAGCAAGCAGATCCCCTGGTCTCTCGTGCGATCTAGCACGGCGGCATGCGCGCAAACCCCGATTCCTCGTCGGGGCGCGACCGGGTACAGCAATTCGACCGATTCCGGCGAGCAACCGCCAATTCCC
>NC_057810.1:13788877-13792889 GCF_018294505.1 Triticum aestivum
GGCCAAATTCGCGCGGAGGAGAGGAACATCGAGATCCGGGTGAGGGAGGGGGGAGGGGTGGTTACCTGGCAGGAAGGCGGGGGTGGTGATGGGGTGCCGCTGGGTCTGGAAGCTGGGTTGCGCCCGGGGAGACGGAGGGATCTGGCGCTGGGCGGGGGGAGGGAGGATGGGAGCAGAGGAGAAGGGTGGGTCGTCTCTGGCGGGGATGCGCTGCTGGATCGGGGAATTGGAGGCGGATTTGATCTCTTCTCTTCTCGAGAGAGCGAGTCAAGTGGAACAAACTCGACACAACCTACGGAGAGAGCGAGAGAGAGACCTGCTGCCTTCCTTCCTTCCTTCCTTCCCCTAGCGATAGCGAGCGGTGGCACGTGCGTCGCGGGCAGGGGTACGTGGGGTGGCGGCCACGGGAAGGAAGGCACGCACGCACGCGATGGGAGCAATCGGTACGCGCACCCGGCAGAGCGAGCACACGGGTCGGTCTGCTCCTCCAGGCTGACACGCTCTAGTACCTCGCTCCATATCTCCCCGCACGGTGGGCGCCCCTGCAGGCTGCAAAGCCAACCGATCTAGTACCTGCCTGCTGCATGCATGATGAGTGCCGCCGCTCTGCTTTGCGCCATCGCTTTGCTACCCACTTGGGTTGGGCTGGCTGCACGTAGCACCGTCGTTTCTTTTCCAACTGCATTATTGGCGGCGGCGATGACGATGACGACGACGATGGTCCGTCCGTCCGTCCGTCCATAGGATGAGGAAAAGGAGGGAGGGAGTGCCATCCTCTGCCTCCCCCTTATCCTATCCGCAAAGCTACTTGCTATGCTACTACTAGTATCCCTCATGCATAACACCACTCGTCCTGCAATAATGCTGCTAGCTCACACTGAGGGATAGCCGCCTTCCGCCGCACGGTCCCATTTCAGATACGGATTTCTCCTTCTTCTTTGCTATTTATTTATTACCTTTTTTTGGATGGAGAGACCGGTCTCCCTCCGATCCTTTTTAGTCCGCACATAAGTTTTGTCCGAAATCAAAGTATCTCTAGTCAGACCAAACTTATAGAAAAAAAAGTATCGACATCCACAAAGCCTAATCAATATTTTTAAATTCATTATGGGATGCAGTTTGACGGCGTACATATTTGGTATTTGTGGATGTTTATATAATTTTTTAAAATATAAATTTAGTCAATCTTTGCAAAGTTTGACCTGACAGAAACCTAATACACAGAGTAAAAAGGACCGGGGGAGCACCACCTTTAGTGTGAGGCGGGAGGGAGACATCTTACTCAGGGGAGTAACTAAATTGGGAGCGCATGTTCCGCGCCTTGAGCGCCGCGGAAGGCAACTGGCGCTTGCCGGGCTGGCCCACATACGCAGCGCGCGGCGAATTGTATTTTACCGTGAAAACCCGGCAAAATAGTGGCTCCGTCGAGGAATCGAACACTCACTCCATAGCACTCGTTAGAAAAAACCTAGAGCTATTGGATTCTAGTACCTCGTTGCAGCGTGAATAATTTAAGAACAAATGTAGCCACGCTATTGATTGCACAATAGTATCACTATGATTTTTGAAAAATTTGATAACATTTTGCAAAAAAAAGGTGATTTGAACAAAAGTTAACGGATTAGACAAAAAAGTTTGCGAGATCGAAGAAAGTTCATGAATTCGACAAAAAGTTCAGAAATTTGAAAGTAGTTCATGAAATTGATAAAAGTTCTACAATATGAAAAAAGGTTCATGGATTTGAAAACAATTCATGAATCTGACAAAAGAGTTCACGAGTAAGGGAAAAGTAAAAAAAATTGAAAAAAATCATTGGTTTGAAGAAAAGTTAACGAATTTAACAAAAAAGTTTGCGAGATTGAAGAAAGTTCATGAATTCGACAAAAAAGTTCACAAATTTGAAAGTAGTTTGTGAAATTGAAAAAAGTTCTAAAATATATAAAAAAAGGTTCATGGATTTGAAAAAGGTTCACGAATTAATAAAATGTTCATGGATATGAAAAAATCTTTATAAATCTGAAAAAAATCATGATTTTAAAAGAATTGTGAATTTAAGCAAATGTAAAAAGAAATGATCAAAATAAAATAAAAAGGAATAAAACCGAGGAAAACCAGACAGAGAAGACGCATAACAAGAAGAAGAAGAAAAAGTAACTAGGCACATCAAGTTTGCTTTCCTAGTAGGTTAGATCGGGTGGAAGTACACCAAGTGGTGGAGAGTTTGAATCCCATTTCACATGCTTATTTTTGAAGTTTAAAATAAAGAAAAAAAATCTAATGGGCCGAGCCCAGGACCGAGGGGGGGGGGGGGCGTTGCTGATTTGTGAAATACACTATAATCGGTGTTGAGGACGTCAAATAGGAGTCGTGCAACTAATTAGCAGGTACATCTTGAAGGGCTCCCCCAAATGTCACTCTTTTTGCTTGAGATCGCGCCAAGAGGTGCGCCGTACCATCACCATGTGTTGCATGCTAGCGATCCCATTTGTACGTTCTTTTGGTTTTACATGATTTTTTTGGTTTCTTTGTGCTTTAGTTTTTGCCTAGTTTCCGTTGGTTTTGGAGGGATAAAATCGACGCGAGAAATCCAAGGGTAAAAACGATTCATGGTTTCGATGTATGTCTAAAGAGATAAACCATTTTGAAAAAAAAATGAAAACTTCCTGGTTGAGACAAGTGGCACACTACATGTGCGCCGCCTGTCAGCATGACAGAAGGTGAAGTGACCTTTGGAAGGGGTACCCTTAATTAGTGATTTCGCTTATTCTCTATGCTTCAAGTATCTAATGGGTTCCTGGTGCTCGCTAAGTTCGTGGGTTGTGACCCAATAGTGCTAGATGCATCTCCCACATCTCGCTCGCGAGGGTTACTGTTTTTTTTTTTGCATTCACTATTTTCCTACTCTAATGACATGGTCACCAGTTTTTATATGGGTTAAAATAGTTGGTGCATCCAAGAAAATCATGAATTCGAAAAACCTGCAGTTTTAAAAAAGCTCGTGAATTTGAAAAAAAAGTTCACTAATTTCGAAAAACAACTGTGAATTTAAAAATTTATTGGTTTTAAAAGTTCACAAATTCTAAACAGATAGTGTATCTAAAAATAGTTTATGAATTAAAAATATTTTTTGAAAATAGATCATGTATTTAAAAAATGTATGTGAATTTCAGAAATGTCCACAAATATTAATGTGAAGTGGAAAAAAAATCGTGAATTTGACAAAAGTCCACATAATTTAGGAAATGTTGGAAAACTTGAAAAATGTTGGCATATTTTTAAAAAGATCATGAGTTTGGAAAAATAGTTTGTAAATTTAGAAAAATTTGCGGATTTTAATATGTTCATGATTTTGAAAAATAGACCAAAAAGGGAAAAGTTAACCATATAAAATAAAAAATGGAAAAAGTTTTAAAAATGAATAATTAAAACAAAATGAAAATCCCTTAGAAAAATTTGATGAACCGGCCATAAACACAAAACAAAAAAAAGAAGACTGAAATTTGGCCTAGAGGCTTCCGAAAACTTCCCAAACTAGACTAAGATCATCTACAGCCGGGCGCCTCAAACCCGCCTCAAACGCCCGGGCTGACGGCCCTGTCATGAAATTTCGACCCAGACGGGCGCCTCAAACGGGCCTCAAACGCCCGGGCTGACCGAAATGTCAATCTCTTGCACGCCACCATCACCGTCATTCTCTTCATTCACCTCCGCTTCAACCTCAACGTAACACACGTCGAAATCGCCAAGGGGGGCACTCGAATCCACCGTGCTCTCGGCCAACATCTAGGTATATGTGGAGGGCACATTTTGGCTACAAAATTTAACGAGCAAAGCTCAAATAAGTGTTCAATGGCCGAAGCATAGATGGCCCGGCCTAGAGTTGAGAAGGCAGAGGGGTAATGAACAGGTACGACCTTGGCCACTGTAGAGAATGATTTGGTGCATCGATGATTGATTGATCGTGCACTAGGCACATATATATATGTACAAGGGGTGCGACCGGTATAGAACC
>NC_057810.1:13793151-13794826 GCF_018294505.1 Triticum aestivum
CTTCGTCATCACATAGGCGAACTGCTGATCAGTGGGCACATGGAGAACACGAACACGACCAAGTGCGACATGCTCCCGGACGAAGTGGATGTCGAGCTCGATGTGCTTCGTCCGTCGGTGATGGACAGGGTTGGCAGCGAGGTACACCGCGGAGACGTTTTCACAGTAGACGAGCGTCGCCTTGGTGACCTCACATAGCAACTCCTGGAGTAGCTGTCGTAGCCAGGAACACTCCGCAACAGCGTTGGCCACGGCCCGATACTCGGCCTCGGCGCTCGATCGTGAGACCGTGGGTTGTCGTTTAGACGACCACGAAATCAGAGAGGGCCCGAGGTAGATGCAGTAGCCGGAGGTGGAGCGTCGAGTGTCAGGACACCCAGCCCAGTCGGCGTCGGAGTAGGCGACAAGGCTGGTGTCTGGCGAGGCCGTCAGGGTGAGACCCATGGCTGTGGTGCCACGTATGTACCGAAGTATGCGTTTCACGAGAGCCCAATGGGTGTCACAAGGAGCGTGCATGTGAAGGTACACCTGCTGGACAGCATACTGAATGTCCGGACGCATCAGTGTAAGGTACTGAAGTGCACCGACGATGGAGCGGTAGAAGGGAGCGTCGGACGCCGAAGAGCCCTCAACAGCGGACACCTTAGCCTTCGTATCGACAGGCGTGGAAGCAGGCTTGCAATTAAGCATGCCCGCTCGCTCCAGAAGCTCGTAGGCGTACTTCTGCTGGTGCAGGAAGAAGCCAGTAGCCCGGCGCCCTACCTCGATGTCGAGGAAGTAGTGGAGAGCCCCCAAGTCCTTGAGAGCGAACTCGGTGCCGAGGCGAGCAGTGATCCACTGAAGAAGCGCTGGCGAGGACGCAGTCAAGATGATGTCGTCGACATACAGGAGGAGGTACGCGGTGGCGTGGCCCTGGTGGTAGACAAACAGGGAGGCATCGGACCATGTGGACCGGAACCCCTGTTGCTGGAGGAAGGCCGCGATCCGCTGGTACCAGGCCCGAGGTGCCTGCTTCAACCCGTAGAGAGAACGGGAGAGCAAGCACACGTGGTCCGGATAGTCGGTGTCGACGAAACCAATCGGCTGCTCACAGAACACCTGCTCATCGAGATGACCATGCAAGAAAGCATTAGACACATCGAGCTGGTGAACAGGCCAAGCGCGAGAAATAGCCAGCTGGAGAACAGCGCGAATCGTGCCCGGTTTAACAACCGGGGCGAAGGTGTCGGTGAAGTCCACGCTGGCGCGCTGGCGAAAACCGCGCACCACCCAATGCGCCTTGTAGCGCTCGAGAGAACCGTCGGAGCGAGTCTTATGGCGGAAGACCCACTTGCCAGTGATGACATTGGCACGGGGTGGCCGCGGGACAAGCTGCCACGTATGGTTGCGCTGCAGGGCGTCAAACTCCTCACGCATCGCAGCAAGCCAGTCCGGATCCCGAAGGGCTGCGCGAGCGGAGGTGGGGAGCGGTGACGGTGTCGAGGTAGAAGCCGCGCAGGTGTACTCGTCCGACGAGTAGCGCGTGCTGGGACGCAGGGTCCCGGTCCGAGCCCGAGTGACCACACCGATGAGGGGTGCGGCCGGGGCGGCGGGAGCCGCCAGGGGGGCCGCGATGACGGGGGCCGCGATGGGGGCCGCAGCGACGGGGCCCGCGGTGGGGGCCGCGGCGGGGCCG